>NW_021430848.1:0-246 GCF_001605985.2 Dendrobium catenatum | reverse complement strand
ACATGGCCGCGGTGTCCTCGAAAGAGGGCACCTACCGTACACGCTTTTCTCTAGCGTGGCGGGAGGCCCAGTTTTTCGTAGTTTTCCCCTAAACGGGGGAGACGCCGAGAGGCTGCCGAAATTTCGGGTGAAATACTGCTACGCTCGGACCTGTTTTAAACTCAAAGAGAACAAAGATGTGGACACATTTGAACAATCAAGGACTTGAAACTATGCTCAGAACTCAAATCAAATGGACTTAAATGA
>NW_021430847.1:0-2530 GCF_001605985.2 Dendrobium catenatum | reverse complement strand
ATTTCATTGTTTAGAAATGTACAGTTTACATGTTTATATAGATATGAGAATATCCTATTGGCCAATGAACAAATGCCAGCTAAGCAGAGAAATTAAATACAACTATATTTATTTCTGTTTACACTTTAACATTCCCCGCAAGTTAATGGATCTTCAGAGACCGTTAACTTGTCTCGTAATGTAACAAATCTTGGTGTTGATAGAGCTTTAGTAAATATGTCCGCCGTTTGATCTATAGTGCTAATAGGTATGAGGCGAATATTGTTTTGTTGAAGATGCTCACGGATAAACTTTTGATCAATTTCAATATGCTTTGTTCTTGCGTGAAAAACTGGATTGTTGGCTAGAGCAATAGCAGAGGTGTTATCATAAAAAATATCCGTGGGCTCGGTTTGATCAATTCCAAACTCCAAAAGCAGCCGTCTAAGCCAGACAATATCTGTCGTGAGTGCAGCAAGCGCCCGATATTCGGACTCCGTGGAGGAACGAGTTACTGTGTGTTGCTTCTTAACCGTCCAGGAAATGATTGTATCGCCTAGATATGAACAGTAACCCGATGTCGATCGCCTTGAATCCGGATCTCCAACCCAATCCGCATCTGAAAAAGATTTGAGTTGTAGATTAGTTTTAGTAATTGGAATTCCGAAATTAATCGTACCTTTAATATATCGTAGCAGGCGTTTAAGCATGAAAAAATGTTTCGGTTGAGGCTCATGCATATATTGAGACAGCTGATTTACACTATATGCTATATCCGGACGAGTAATTGTAAGGTATTGTAAGGATCCAGTTAGACGTCTATAAAGTTTAGGATCCATTTGCTCCGGTGTGAACGAGAAAGACTCCGGAAATTTGGTACAGCTGGGATTGGCCAGAGGTTTGCAATCTTGAAGATTCATTTGCTGCAGAAGTGACCGAGCGTATTGACTCTGGGATAAGAAAAATCGATCTTCTGTTTTTGTTATTTTTATCCCAAGAAAATCATGAACAGGTCCTAAATGTTTCATAGCAAACCGTGTGTTGAGCTGAGTAATAACAGAGGAAATGGCGGTAGAGCTATTTCCTGTAATCAAAATGTCATCAACATAAACTAGCAAGAAAATAGTTGTAGAATGAGTACGAAGAGTAAGTAAAGAGGGGTCCGATTTACTGTTAGTGAATCCAATGGATGTAAGAAACACAATAAACGTTGTATACCATTGCCGCGGCGCTTGTTTAAGACCATAAATGGCCTTGTTCAGTTTACAGACATGATGCGGAGCCTGTGCATCTTCAAAACCGCGAGGCTGTTTCATGAAGACAGATTCCGACAGTGTTCCATGCAAAAATGCATTGGCCACGTCAAGTTGATCAACTTGCCAGTTGTTGTACAATGCCACAGTGAGAAGTATACGTATGGTTGGAAGTTTAGCCACCGGGCTAAACGTTTCATTGTAATCGAGCCCAAATTCTTGGTGATTTCCAAGAGCTACTAATCGTGCTTTGTGTTTTTCAATAGAACCATCTGCACGTGTTTTTGTCCTGAACGTCCATTTACATCCAACTATAGAGTACTCCAGCTTTGGTTCAACAAGACTCCAAGTTCCTTGTTTCTGTAAGGCCAAGAATTCTTCCGCCATAGCATGCCGCCAAGCTGGAGATTTAATCGCTTGAGCATAGGTAGTGGGTGTGTCTGGTTCAGCAGACACAGTAGAGTGAAGTAAGTTTAAACGTTTTGTAGGCTTTAAGTGTCCTGTTTGAGTTCGCGTAACCATGGGATGAGTAGGATGGTTGGATACCGTAGGAACTGGAGGGAGTTCAGGCGATGCAACAGGTATGGTGGATGGACAAGACCTGTGAGATAAATCCTGAGTACAATGGTTAGTTTGAGCTGATTGCGAACTGATTTGGGAGACCGAAACAGGAATTAGTAAATGTGGAGGAACCGTGACAGGAAACAGGCTTCGATCTGCAAAACCGACACTAGCTTTGGAAAAAGGAAACATTGTTTCAGTAAATGAGATATGACGAGAATACAAAATTTTATTGCTTGTTATATTCAAACACTTATAACCCTTATAAACATCTGAATACCCCAGAAACACACACACAGGTGCTTTGGGTTGAAGTTTATGATGAGTATGTTTTGGAGATAAAGGGAAGCAAGCACAACCAAAGGTACGTAAGTGATTATATGACGGTTTGCTATTAAAAAATAATTCAAATGGAGTCATATTAGCATTGTTAGAAGAAGGTAAACGATTAACTAAATATGTTGCCGTGAGAACAGCATCAGGCCAATATTGAAAAGGAACCAAAGCTGTGTGAAGAAGCGTTCTCGTAGTTTCGATCAAATGTCTATGCTTGCGTTCCGCTACCCCGTTCTGCTCGGGAGTGTAGGGACAAGCCAGCTGATGAACTATACCGTGCAATCTCAAGAACTGAGTGAATTGATTGTTCACAAATTCTGACCATCCATCGGACCTGAAAGTCTTGATAGTATGCATAGTATTTTTTTTCTATACAGGTTTTAAAACATACGAAAATGTTA
>NW_021430846.1:0-610 GCF_001605985.2 Dendrobium catenatum | reverse complement strand
TGACTTTACTAGTACCTTCATATGTAATGCATAAACTATCCCAAATTTTCTTGTCGGTAGTACATGTAGAGATTCTCATATAATCTTCCAAATTTAAAGGACAGAACAAATAATTCATACAATTAGCATTTAATTCAGCATAAATTTGTTTTACTCTACTCCATTCAGAAAAAGGTGTATCAGTTTTTCTTCCATCTATAATATGTGACGGTACAGTATAACCATTTTGAATCATATGCCACATTCGATAATCTATTGATTGCAAGAAAGTAGACATTCGAATTTTCCAAAAATCAAAAGAAATATTTTCAAATAAGGTGGTCTAACAATCGAATATCCATCTAATAATTTATGGTTTCTAAAATTAGTCATACTCATTTTTCAAAAAGTAGTCTAAACTTATGATTTTGAAACCTTACTCTGATACCACTTATTGTTGGAACTCGTTCAATAAGAATTAGGATGTTAAGCCTAATTAAATGTCCCAAGGCTAACCAAGAGGGGGTTGAATTGGTAATTTAAAAATTATACTTATACTCTTGGAATTTTAGAAAACCTTTATAATTATTTATACAAGTTAAATTTAAAGTTTAAAAAATAAACTTTTCAA
>NW_021430845.1:0-523 GCF_001605985.2 Dendrobium catenatum | reverse complement strand
GGATTCATGTAGCCGACCCCACATAGTGGGACAAAGGATTGATGTTGTTGTTGTTGTTGTGGTCGGAGAAAATGTGAAAATTTTGAATATTAAAAAAGATACATGAATTTTAGATAGAGTGGAAAGAGAAGAGTGAAAGGGAGAGGGAGAATGTATGAGATAGAGAGAGAGAGAGAATAAAAGATAAAGAGAAAGTAAGGGAGAGGATAAGAGTAAGAGAGAGAGAAGAAAGAAATAAGTGAGAGTGAGTAAGAGGGAGAGAAGAGAGAGAAATAGGAAAAAGAGTGGGTAGGAAGCGGAGAAGAGAAATATGCAGAGAACAAAGAAAGAGTTGGAGAGATTTAGAGAGAGTGATAATAAGAGAGATAAAGTGGGAGATAGAAAGAGAGGTGGAGAGGTAGAGAGAAAGAAAGAGGAAGAGTGAAAGAAGGGTAGAAAAAGAAGGGGTGGAAGAAGGGAATGGAGAAAATAGAGAGAGAGCGGCAATTGGGATTTAGAGGGAGATGGGGTCGCAACATATGTG
>NW_021430844.1:0-278 GCF_001605985.2 Dendrobium catenatum | reverse complement strand
AGTTATTTAGACATAATGCCTCTAGGCCAAGGATGCGAAAAAAATATCTGCCTGCGCAAGAATATCGACCATATCCCTTTTAATATCGTTCAGTATCATATCCTTTTACATCCTAAAAATTTCCAATATTGCCATGAACGCCACCAGCAGATTGTGGCCAACTAACAGGTTAAAGATAAAAAAGCTGACTTTTCCCTACCATATCATCCATCCTCTAAATGCCAATCAAAGCTCCATCTTATAGATAGAAATTCGACTAATAATTTCCTTGCAAAATG
>NW_021430843.1:0-294 GCF_001605985.2 Dendrobium catenatum | reverse complement strand
TTGATGAATACATGAAAATAAGGAGGCATTTTGAACCACAAAAAAAAATTTGTTTTTCAAAAAAAAAAATTAACAAAATTTTAAAGTTAAACATAAAACCAAAATACAAACAAAAACAAAACATACAAACACAAGAATTTCTCCCCCTTTTTGACAACAACAAAAAGTGAAGAAGAAATAGACAAGAAATGTAAGTAATTAAATGAAATTCATTTGAAAATTTATTCTAAATGGTGATTATGATAAGTTATGCAATCTAAAACTAATAGCATTAGGTCAATCATAGAAATTCAT
>NW_021430842.1:0-239 GCF_001605985.2 Dendrobium catenatum | reverse complement strand
TTACACACCTACTAAGTCATGATCTCATCAAATTACCACATTCATTTTCAGATTTTTATGAATAAGAAGTGATGGCAAGCGAAGGAAAAGAATACACTTTCTCCAACTATCATTTTTCATCAAATAAATGCATATCTATTTCTTGAAAACTGAAATAATGATCATAAAATCATTAGATAGTAAGCATCGCATCCTTTATGTAATTCATTGGGCCAGGACTTAATGTAATGCTCCACATA
>NW_021430841.1:0-261 GCF_001605985.2 Dendrobium catenatum | reverse complement strand
CTCAGCCCTAAGACATAATGCAACAAAATAATCTAAGTAATATTTAGCACATGCATCTTATACCTACTCTAACCTATAGGATTAGTAGTCTATAACACACATACCCTATAATTTAACTAACCTAGAGAATCATCCTATTGGCTATTTCATATTGATCAATAATCTTAAATCTTTACTCTTATACCACTTTTTTCATGACCCGGTCCGGTGAGCTTGCATGGGCAAGGCGGGAACAAAGGTCGGACGGTAGGTTAAATTATC
>NW_021430840.1:0-665 GCF_001605985.2 Dendrobium catenatum | reverse complement strand
TTTCAAAAAGCTTTCTGGGCGGACTCAGCTTCAGATTTCTTCAGAGACTGAAAAAGAAGAAGAAGTCACTAATTTGTGCTTAATGGCTGACAGTCTTGATTAGTTAGATCAAGAAGAGATATGTGACTTAACTTATGATGAATTATTTGAAGTTTTTGAACACATGCATGATGCATATAAAAAATGAAGAAAATGCATGCTAGTCTAAGTCTAAAATTTGAAGAACATAAAAAGGAATATGAAATTATTAGGAAAGATCATACTTTGATTGATAACAACCACATGAAATTACTTGATGAGTTTGATGACTTGAATAAAAATCATGAGAATTTAAAATCATCCTATGCAGTACTCGAGAAAGATTATAAGAATTTTAAGGATGAATTTGAGAGCAAACTTTATAGAACCAATTATACAAATCGAATTTTAGAAGATATGAATTCATTTTACAAATTAACTATAAAAGCTCTCGAGGATTATATGATACAACATAAACTTGAAGATTTTACTAATACTATTCTGTATCCTAAATTTATGCAATCCCTGAAAAGAATGATGAATGTTAGAAGACTTAGTAATCCATTTCCTAAAGTAAAATGTAATAATTGTGGATTGTTTGGACATATAACTCACACCTATACTTTGAAGATAAAAACTAATTTGGT
>NW_021430839.1:0-217 GCF_001605985.2 Dendrobium catenatum | reverse complement strand
TGTTGGAAGGTTCGAATCACAATTTGAGTTACCAAACAATCTCCGATTTTAATGATCTTGTACTCGAATCGAACGGCTCGATGAGACGAATCCAACGAGCCCAAGATCACCGAATTCTGACATTATTAAGGCCTTCAAATGTCCAACGAACGGTGCACGATCATGGGATTCAATATCAGACATCCATTCGGCCACTCCCTATTTGCCCCTGATCTCA
>NW_021430838.1:0-228 GCF_001605985.2 Dendrobium catenatum | reverse complement strand
GACTTGGTGGAGTGGCGGGGTCCCTTACGCGCCCGTCTGGCCTGGATGGCCCTGCACGATGTGGATTCCTTGCTCCACAGGGTAATGAGGGAAAAGTATGGCTGTAATTTTCAGCTTGGTGGCCAGCAGCGGAATAAATCCATTACATGGAAGGTGATCAATGAAGGGATGGGCGCCCTTGAAGGTATTCTGCGATGGCGTATTGGGAATGGACAGAATGTCCGTGTG
>NW_021430837.1:0-2627 GCF_001605985.2 Dendrobium catenatum | reverse complement strand
GATGTACAATAGGAAGGAAATACAAGTATTTATAAACATGAGAAGAGAGAATGATGTATGAAATGAGAGCATAAATAAAAGTTTAAATAAAATAATTTAGTAAATAAATACATCAAAGATACCCTTCAGATAAGGTATCCGCATCACAGCAAAACACACTAGCGGCCTAGCCTAAGACTAGAGTCGGTGATGTTAGCAAATAAGTTCTAGTGTGTGTTGCGGGTTGTGTGATTTGGATATATCATATATAGGATAATTTAGTTAAGTTGTTTGTGATTTGATTTGTTAAAGGTCAAAAGAGAATTTTAGTTCAAGTTTAAATATTAGTATTTTAAGATTGATTTTAAAAGTTTTATTTTATTGTTTAGTTGATTATCATCTTTATTGCTCACTGAGGCCGTGAGATTTATTTCACCTTCCTTGGGACTAACTTAATAACCTCGTAGGCTTATGTTACTTAGTAGTAACCTATTTTATTAATTTAATTTAGTTGGTTAGAAATTAAAAAAAAAAACATAGATTGAGTGATTTATTATCAGTTTGAGAGATTGATTTTAAAAGATAAATTAAGTTTTATGTGAGTTATTGAGTTCTGAAACTTTAATTTATGATTAAGCTTTTTATAAGTTCTTATCTTGTGTACTAAGTTAATTAGGTTTTAATTCATTTGCATTCGATACTTAATGTGTTTTATGCTAGGTGTGTAATTAATTATGAAGTCATTTAATGAATTAGAGCTTGGGTTTTAGAAGTCTTTAACTTAAAATGTTTTAATTTAGGTTTGTTCTTTTAATTTAGTCCGTATCTTTCATGTTTAGGTTTGTGAGAGGATGATTAATAGATCGATTAACTTTAGTTTAAGTTTATGTCCAAGTTTGCCTCTTAATGATTATACATGTGAATTATGAGTTGATTGGAAGTTAAGTATCTTTTACGCATTTGATTTGAATTCTTACTAATTTGTTAGAGGTTTTGATTATAGGTTAGTTATTACTCATAATTAGTTTCATATTTCCATCCTAAAGGGAGCATACACCCTAAGTCTAGATTTTCTAAAACTCAATCATTAGTTTCTGTCTTTAGGTGTCACTAGTGTTGTATAGGGTGAAAAAATGTTTATTTCTAATACTTTGGATATACGCATATGTAAAATGGGCTTAGGAATCTAAAAAAAAAAAAAAGAATCCTAATAAAATTGAAGTTACTACAATGTCCTAAAGGTTGGGAAGCATGCAACCACAAGGGCTCCTAAAGGGCTTTCTAAATTTTTTTTTTTTAACTTACAGTACCGGGGGCTATGACCCGGTAGTTCCGCCCGTAGCGACTGATTTATTTATGTAGGCTTCTTCGTCACAGCGACTCCAAATGATTCCTTCCCCTTTGCCTTCCCAAAAGCACCTCGCAAAACACAGACAAGCAAAAGAAAATTGTATGAGAGTAGGAATCATTCAAAGAAAAATACAAATAAGCAAGAATTAATTTGAAACAATTGAAACCTATAACCTTAGGATGCATATCAAGCACATGAAAATAAAGCACAAGAAGGGCGTGTGTAAACAAGAGATATGCATGAGTATTTATGAACAATCATTAAAGCAAAGATATACATGATACGATTTGAGATAAAAATGAATGCAATCGTCATATAACTTTGAATTAAATCTACACATGCTTGTGATTGGAGTATAAAACTAAAGACATCACGTGGCTTAGTTATAAGTACTTGCACTTACATGATATCAAATGTGTACATATGTGTTATTGTAATATACATAACCTATTCATGAATTATGCTTACAAGCTATATGTTATAATTAAAGCATAACACAACTTTTAACCCGATCGAATGCTTGAGTTAAATACATTGGCATTACTAGAGTCTATAAATTATAAAAATCTTACATAATCGTGTTGTTTATTAAGATTGAATCTATGCATATTTGTGATCTAAACATAAAGCCAATGAAATTATATAACATGGTTAGAAGCCTCTATACTTACCTAATATCAAGTATATAGATCTAATGTTTAAAGCTTGAGAATATATGCAATACCCCATAGACTTTGTTAACGAGCCACATGCTTAATGCATGGCTTGTGAAAAATATAAAGAAACATGCATAAGTTTGACATCTCGAATTTTTATTGTTTGACTGCAAGAGAAATTCATGAATGAATATTTGATTAATATATGAAGCATCTTCCCAAGTTAAGTATAAAATTAAACACGATGCTTTATCTAGCATGCTTTGTGTACCTATATTAAAGAGTATATGTATAACAAATTCTAATATTCCACATACAAAAGCGCAAACTTTAGATCGAATTTGATTATCAACTGCAAACAATAAGCCACGGGAATTTTACTAGCAAGATAAATGTTACCTAATGTCTTCGCCGGTTATTGTCTTAATTTAATGTACAAATTAAATACAAATCGAGAATAGAAATAAATACAATTTCACTCGCGCAACATATAATAAAGCCCTTATACATGATGCAATACATGAGTTTAACATATGTTTGATTATGTTTGTTCACATATTTTAAGAAAATTGTATCAGTTGTGTAGGACTTTAGTACATAAGTGAATAAATAAATAAAATATGATTTGGAGTGAATACTCT
>NW_021430836.1:0-216 GCF_001605985.2 Dendrobium catenatum | reverse complement strand
AATGAGTAATTCTTATATTGAAAGTTATGTAGAGATGCGTCTCAATAATATAGCACTTGAGATATATCCTTACTTGCATAAGATAAATAATTTCCATTGCGTATACTAAAAAATAGTACAAAGACTAATTCACAAAGGAAATATTTTTATCTTGTTTAGCAAAGTCTTTTTTGAATAAAAAGTTAGAACAAAAATATCATCCATCTCATCCTCAAA
>NW_021430835.1:0-1208 GCF_001605985.2 Dendrobium catenatum | reverse complement strand
TCTAAGAGAACTAAATGCAACATGATAAAATTTTCCTGATAAATTTTTAACTTTTGCATGAGTTGTTATAGAACAATGAGTATATTTGAGCATCCTTTATAGTGAAAACACTAATGAATATCAAATACTCACAATGATTGAGAAAAGTTTGATTTTCAACAAGGAATGAAAGCTTTATTTTTGATTTGATAATTTTTTTATAATATTGGAAAGTGGTCATTTAAGTTTTAATCATCTTAAACCAATGAAAAAGACATGGGAAAAGATTTAAAAACTAAACGAAGGATGGGTTGACTCCCTCTAAATTAAATAGTTTGAATATGACCAACATGAGTTTAATTAAAATATCCAAAACTTAACAATTTTCTTTAAGGAAAACTATAGTTTCAAAGATTTTAGATTTTAATGCTATGGAAAGATTATTTATCAGGGATAGAGTTGGTTAGACTCTAACATTCGATTCTAATTTATGAAAAAGATATACTTTGAATTGAATTTTTTTTATATCTTTTTAACGACGTTACCATGGACTTTATCAGGAATACAATCCCCCTAATTCTAACATCCAAGCTTAGTCAATAATGGACTAGGTCAAATTGTAGCTTGATTTTATTTTGAAGTTTGACAAAGATTCAAACAAAGGTATCATCGACATCATTGAGGATAGAACCCCTCATATTCTAACATCCTAGTTCAGTCAATAATAGATTTAAATTTGTATGATATCTACTCAATAGTGAATGAGAACATTAGACAATTTTTTCAAAACTATCTAAGGGATATCCCTTAATTTAGTTTCAAAATTTTGAATCTAAAGAAAGTGATTTTTATATCCATAAATATCACTATAGATCATCCAGCATGAGGATCTTGTCTAGAATCTCATTCAAATTGGAAGATGTCCAAAAGAGAGTTAAAGATTTTTTTTTTGGATCATGGTTTGTTTATACATCTCAATTAGGTTAGATATGTCAAACCCAATAATGTACAACCAGCACCATTACAATTCCATTTAGATTGATCATCTATGTGATTTTTCTTGAAAATGATTTGAATATATGAATTGACCTACTCAAGTTGTTAACTAGAGAGGTCTCAAGATTTAGATTTTGTTAACCCAGATCAAAGCTCCCTATAAGCAAAACTGGGGTTTCCTTCTCCATCTTTTTCTTTTTTTTTTGAACTAAGATCCAAAGAAATTAAATTGG
>NW_021430834.1:0-233 GCF_001605985.2 Dendrobium catenatum | reverse complement strand
ACATGATTGATTGAGTGACATGATAGATATAGCTATATTGAAAGGGTATTCATATGAACATATGTTGCATGATCAGGATATGACTTGTATCAATATGATAAGACCATATACAAATTACATAATATAATATACATACGGTTATATGTTATTATAGTTATATATTTACTATTTCTGCTTAATGCTTTGGCTTCTGTTATAGATATTAATTATTTGTTGGGCTATATGCTCATTAT
>NW_021430833.1:0-355 GCF_001605985.2 Dendrobium catenatum | reverse complement strand
ATAAGCTGGAAAATCACCGATAGTCCACAGCAAAGTAGCTCGAAGGAGAAAATTTGTTTTGTTGATATGTCATATGTGAGCACTCCTTCTTCCCATAACAATTTGAGGTCATCAATTAATGGTTGTAAAAAGATATCAATCTTTGCTTTAAGATTATGTGGTCCAGCTATAATCAGAGTTAAGAACATGAACGGAGTAGTCATACACATCTCTAGTGGAAGGTTGTATGGTGTTAATATAACTGGCCAACAAGAATACGTTGTAGCTATTTGACTATAGGGAGTAAAACCATCAGTACATAATCCCAATCTTATATTTCAGGGTTCAGCAGCAAATGAAGGATGCACTCGATCAA
>NW_021430832.1:0-218 GCF_001605985.2 Dendrobium catenatum | reverse complement strand
AAGTTGTCCCTTGGGATTCCAAAATGGTTTTTGGAATAACAAAGAAGTTTGTTCTCCCATGCCGTGGCTCCTTGGCTTCCATGGTTGGCTGCTGTTTTTTGTGCATGGCTCCTTGATTCTCACCGTGGCTGCAGGTTTTCCGAACTGGGGGCCTTCCCGTGGATTTTGGCGCCTCGGTTCTGTGCGGCCTCTTGGGTTCCCGTGGCTGTTTCCTCGGT
>NW_021430831.1:0-943 GCF_001605985.2 Dendrobium catenatum | reverse complement strand
ATTTTGAAGCGGGGAAGGAGGCACAAGTATCCAAGTGTCCTGTGCTTGTAAGGCATCAAATTCAGCTGACATAGCTTGCCGCCACTTTAAGTGTTTAGATGCTTGAGTATAACATGAGGGATCTAAAGGTTGTAAGCAATGAGACATACTCACAATATGTTTTGGTTTTAGGTGTCCTGTTTTGAAGCGAGTAATCATTGGATGAGTTTGGTGAAGTGGGGAAGTATTGTTGTTTGAAGTAGAGGTAGCCGGAATGGATATAGAAGATGATATTTGAGGTTGTTCAAAACTGGATTGTGTAGAAGGTAAGTTAGAGTTGTATGAGGGAACATTTTCGGGAATTGGAAGATTAGAGGGTATGCTGTGAGCCGAATTTTGTGTAAGCTTGGAAGAGGTGATTGGAACTAAGGATAAAGGGTGTTGAATTGGAAGAGGTGAGGTAGAAAATGTTGCTTGGGATTTTGTTTGAAAAGGGAAGATGTCTTCAAAGAATTTAACATGTCTAGAAATGAAGATTTTGTGAGAGTCAATATTGTAGCATTTATAACCTTTAGTAGTTGATGCATAGCCTAGAAAAACACAAGGTGATGATTTTGGTTCAAATTTATTTTTGGGAAGTTTTGGTAACCAAGGATAGCATAAACAACCAAAGGTTTTTTAAAATTGTAATCGGATTGCTTGTGATATAAAAGTTGAAAAGGAGAGATTTTATGAACTGGTGAGATAGGTAATCGGTTAATTAAATAAATGGTTGTAAGGAGGGTATCAGGCCAAAAGGAATAAGGTAAGTGGGCATCTAGTAGAAGGCTGCGTAATATTTCAATTATATGACGATGCTTGCATTCTGCAACGCCATTTTGTTCTGGCGTATAAGGACAAGTCAATTGATGTGCAATGCCAGATGCTGTTAAGGTAGTTTGAAAGGCAGAATTAATGTATTCAC
>NW_021430830.1:0-287 GCF_001605985.2 Dendrobium catenatum | reverse complement strand
GAGATGTACAATTTCATTGTAAGTTTGCTGAAAAATTCTAATTTGAATATGCCTCGAGATTTGTGCTCGATCAAGGCAATTTTTTAGGATGTATCAACTGTAAAAGTAAAAAAGTTATCGAAGAAGGGTTGCATACTATTTCTAGCATCTGTCTGGGATAGGAGTATAAATTATAGTCCTCTTACTGATGTCTTGATAATGTAAAAATTTATTTATGTGTTTCTCTAGGAGTTAGTTAATTTGCCTTTGAATAAAGACATTAAGTTCTGTATTGATATTTTTTTTAT
>NW_021430829.1:0-331 GCF_001605985.2 Dendrobium catenatum | reverse complement strand
TTAATTTTAAAAAATAAGGGTAAAAATTAGAGATAATTGAAAGCTTGGTGGCAAGCCTATGTAATATGTACTAGCCAAAACTAATTACCACCACCAACGAGGCCTAGCATTTCTTATGTGAAAACCTAGCCATATTAGCCTTACTGAGTAAAATCCTTTTCAAGGGAGTGTTTCACATCCAAATTAGCAACCAACATTGAGTACACACAAACATATATGAGAACAAATCTTATAGATGGTGTTAGACTAACTTATGATTTATTGCAATAAATTTACTTTATACACAATATTATGCTATTTGCTTCCACAAATTATAATATTAAGAAATTAA
>NW_021430828.1:0-569 GCF_001605985.2 Dendrobium catenatum | reverse complement strand
AAGGCGCAGGGAGGGTTGGGCTTTCGTTATCTTTGCAGGTGGCAGAGTGCTCTGCGTGCAAGAGTGGCGTGGAACTTTCTCAATGATCCTGAGTCTTTGCTGCACAGGCTTCTTACGGCTAAATATGGCCGTGACTTGTGGAAGCGGCCTCATGGTGGTGTTGTTTCTACGGCTTGACGTGTAATGCAGGATGGTGCGAATGCCCTTAGACCGATTATAAGGTGGGAAATTAGTAACGGACAGGAGATCAGTGTGCTTCGTGACACCTGGATTCTGGACCGTTGTATTGCTCGCTGGCCAACCTTTGTTGATGTTGGGGCGCTTGAGGAAGGTAGGGTGGGACAGTTATTGGACCGGAACCTCAAATGGGATGTGGAAAAGGTTGAGGAGACCTTTGGGACGATAATGGCTGAAAGAATTATTGATATTCCTACCTTGTGTGGATCGGGGGATGACCGCCCGAATCTTTGCTACTCCCAAGCCAGCTCCTCGGTGGCAGCCATGGCTTACGGGGCTATGATGGTTGGGGGGAATGATTTTAAATTTCTCTGGTTCGAAAGGCTTAAGCT
>NW_021430827.1:523-984 GCF_001605985.2 Dendrobium catenatum | reverse complement strand
AGTCATAGAGCTCAAGTCCCTTTTGTAGGTTATCAAAGTACTCTTTGTTCGCAATGTGAATTGTTGAAGCCAAATTCACCTGAAGAAAAGGACTAACCTCAGCTGGAACTTTAAGAAGTTTTTGCACAACCTCCTCTAGCCCCTTCAAATTTGATTTGAATATTGTAGCGACATTTCGTCGAACAGTTTGGGAGCGTTGTGTTGAATCAGCCTTGTCACTAGAATTTATACCAGGCATTTTCACACCTGCAATGAGAACGTCCTCACAACAAACAATATAGTTAGCACTTAACTCAATCTCCCCATTTCCATCCACCAATTGTCGTTCAATTCGTTTGACAGCTTCAACCGCTAATTCCTCGAGGGCATTATTCTCACCATATCCATAACTACCTTCATTTGTTCCGCACACCAATGGCAACGGAACCGAGCGGGCGACGTGTGGACGGAGCTGATCGGGA
>NW_021430827.1:0-470 GCF_001605985.2 Dendrobium catenatum | reverse complement strand
TTAGACTTAAGGCATGCTGTGAGGCCAACAAAATTTTCCTCTATATGCTCCGCTGTGATCATTCTATCCTGCTCTCCAAAACGTGTGGGATCGATATAGTTGGTTGGCGGGAATTCCTTGAGTTTTGCGATGATGGCAGGGTTCACTCCAGCCAGTAATTCTCTGGCAAGTTCTTCATCACTCTTCCATACCCACTTATCATATGGAATCAAGTTCTGATAATGATTACTATTCAGAAGTATTCTTGTAAAAATTGTCCCAGCTTTGCATAAGCTAAGGGTGTTGATATGGTGATCATTGCAAAACACCTCCCAGGACTTTGCTCCGATCTGGTTGTCGTACTGGCCGCCCTGAGCATGAAAAATTTCGCACATCTTTGTAGATTGGTGGTGAGGGTTTGAATCTCTGTCTTCACGTGGTCTTGGAGGTCGTTGGGCTTTTTCATACCTAGCGAGGCATTCTCGCTTAGC
>NW_021430826.1:0-317 GCF_001605985.2 Dendrobium catenatum | reverse complement strand
TCTTCCACATCTTTATGCATGCCCTTCCAATAGAGCACCGCTGCTAGCCTCCTATATGTCTTCTGGACTCCTGAATGGCCTCCAACTGCACTGCCATGGAACTCCTGTAACAGGTGGGGGATATGTACAGAAGTTCGTGGCATCACAAACCTTCCTTGATACAATAGTCTCTCCCCCTCAATGCAGTAGCCCGGATGGCTACTTTTGTCTTCCTGATCTTCCCCAATTCTTCATCTAGCTTGCTTTCTTCCTTGATGGCCCCCCAATCAACCATCAATGACACCGACAGAGCTAGCTCCTGGAGCTCCCCCACACAT
>NW_021430825.1:0-274 GCF_001605985.2 Dendrobium catenatum | reverse complement strand
TTATTTACTACCATATGTTTTGAATCTTGTAATTTTTTCATGATGCATGACTAGTGATTGACAAAAGATTACAATTTACAAATTGATCTCGCATCCTTAAACTGAAGAATGAGTTGCATCATATTACAATGAAAGACATGACTATGACTCAATAACTATCTTTGACAAAATCGAACGTAGATGAAATTAATTAATGATGCTGGAAGTTCACTTGATTTAGAGAATATCATCTTATAAATTTTGAATGGCCTACCATCTTCTTACAATGCATTCA
>NW_021430824.1:0-270 GCF_001605985.2 Dendrobium catenatum | reverse complement strand
TCCCTGTTTGAGACAATCTCTTTCTCATTTTCCACAACACACGGGCTCCCCTCAAAGCCCTTAATACCTCCACCTCTGTCAGTAATTACAACTGCAGGAGGCAATTTTTCACTGTTATTGTTATCACAAACAATAGTATTGGAATTTTTAACAACATCTCCTATTCCATCATCTTCCTCCCCATTCAACACATCAAACTTGTTCACATTTACTAAAATAAATGGTTTATCAACACTAGAAAACATACCATCATTATAAACTGAAGCCTCT
>NW_021430823.1:0-750 GCF_001605985.2 Dendrobium catenatum | reverse complement strand
GATGCTACTGTTAGATTTGGTAGTGGATAATATGGGTAATTAAGGTAGTGTAGTTTTGGACTTTTTTTTTTGGCTGGAAGTAGTGGGAAGAAGTGTTGTGGGCCTTTAAAGGAGGATTAAGTTGGGCTTGGTAAGAGAAATATGAAGAAGGCTAAGGGCATCTCTAACCGATAACTTCATTTTTCACGGCAAAGTAACGCAAAACTCCAAAATTGCGTGGTGATGCTCCAATCGAACGCCATTTTAGGTGTTTCTAGGAAGGTAACGATCGCTCTGCCTTTCGCGCGTTTTTCCGGTTGAGAGCAGAAAATGACGTGAGTGAACAGTGCGACGCCAATATGCGTCGCACTGTTCGCCTGCAATTAAATGGCGGAAATTTTCGCGTTCGGTTGGAGCGACGGAACGACTCCATACACTCGTTTAGCGTTCGGTTGGAGATGACCTAAGGCTATAGCAAGAAAAGAAATCTGTGTGGAGTGATTTCAGAGTGACAAGATATGGAGTGGTGGAATCTCGATGCATGTAGTTTAGGAAGAATGGAAGTGAATGGGAGTTGGAGCGATGAGCTGTTGTGAAGAGGCGGGAGAGGAAGCGTGAGGTCGGCTGAGGATTCGGAGTGGCTGTTGTGTGTGTGAGAATGAGGAGGAAGGAACAATGGAGTTCGCCTTCGGTGCAGTTAGTTAAAGGGGACGGTGGAGGAGGCAGGTTTGCTGTATTGGATTGAAGGCTGACAGGACGTGTGAAATCGAG
>NW_021430822.1:0-306 GCF_001605985.2 Dendrobium catenatum | reverse complement strand
AGTGCCTCTGAATTGCTTCTCTTTTTCCTTCTGAACTATTGATTCATTACTGCTTGCCAAATGATACACTCCATCTTGGTTTGTAATTTGGACTAGTGCCTCTATTTCTCATGGGAGCTCCATTTTCTGAACAATTTTTTCAGATTGAGGAACCTCTATTTTATCTGTATTTGGGATTTTCTCTTATTCTGTGCTTTCTTCAATTTCCATAATGAATTCTCCTTCCTATGGCATTGAAAGGTTACTGGTCTCATTTTCTGCAACCACTTTTACATTTGTTTCTTTCTCTTTAATTGCAAAGGCCTT
>NW_021430821.1:0-597 GCF_001605985.2 Dendrobium catenatum | reverse complement strand
CATATAATGTACGATTTCACTATACGATTGTATATGCTCAAAATAGTAATTTTTATTTTTTTGGATGGTTTTTCGTGTCTTTTATATTAAATGTCCATAGAAATTGACATGAAATAGTTATTCTTCATGATTTTTTAAGAGTAAGTGAAAGAGTGGTTGTGGGAGAGTGTTTGAGTTATTGAGATAATTACAACTTAGTTTTTCGATTTATAATATTCTTACAACATGTATGTTTTGATGATTCTAAATATTATTATTTTAATTATAATTTCTTCTAATCTATTTTGGATGTATTCTTTTGTTTTTTATGTGTAGTAATATTTCAGGGAAATCATTCTCCAGATTATTGAAAACTTCAAATTAGATTAGATTAGGGTTCATTATAAATGAAGTATGTATTTTTCATTTTATTGAGTCTGAGAGAGTAAGATTATAATTGAATAACTGTGCACACACATATTGTGGTAGTGTTTAAAATTTATAATTTTTAAACTAATCATACTGTATGAAGTCATTTCAAATGAGATGATTTGTTCAGTTATTTTCCCCTACGAGAAGTCAATCGTGAAAGTTCGTTAGGGATGTTAAGCCCTATAG
>NW_021430820.1:0-302 GCF_001605985.2 Dendrobium catenatum | reverse complement strand
ATTCATTTAAACTACATAAAAGTTAATATTATTATTGTAATATAGATGTTTTCTTATTTTATATTTATATGCTCAAGTGATATTTATGCACTTAGAAATATTTGAAATTTTAGATTATTGATTTTGGAAAGATTTGTTCTCAATTACTCTTAAAAATTGTACAAAGAGTACAAAAATCAAAAGGAATGCTCAAAGGTTCGTAAATATGAAAAAGATGCATAAAATTAGCCCAATATAAAAAGAAGCACAAAAATGTGCCCAAAAAGTTGAAAAAGATGCGCAAAGCGCCACATGTGGTAATT
>NW_021430819.1:0-302 GCF_001605985.2 Dendrobium catenatum | reverse complement strand
GTTTTATAAAATTCATCATTTCTAAAGTTTAATATAATAAGTATAATATTATATTATCTGAAAAGATAACAATAACATTCCACAAGTCTATTCAAAATTAGAAATGAGGTTTTAAAATTATCTACGTTCCCAAAGATTCTTACCTTATTTTATATGAATAAAATATGGTTTATTTTAGTATGGGGTTCTCAAATCCCTATAGGAGCAAGCTCCTATAGTTAATTACATCCGATGATGAATGCTCCTAAGAAAACTCTCGATTAAAGCAGTGATTTCATACCCTTTTGACTATAAAATAGAAG
>NW_021430818.1:0-245 GCF_001605985.2 Dendrobium catenatum | reverse complement strand
GTATGTAATTTTTCGGTTATTACATAGAGGTTAACAGAAGGTTGAGCAACAATCACTAAAAAGTCATCAACAAACTCTTTAGCTATCAACAAAAACAGGTTGATAACTGTGGGACTCAGGCACTTGAAAGCCCGCAGATTTTGTGAGAAAGGCGGATAATATGAAAATTTCAGAAAATATTCCTTGTCAGCTTTGGGTATGATGTAAACTATCAAACTTCTCGTTCCATCATCGTATGATGCATG
>NW_021430817.1:0-326 GCF_001605985.2 Dendrobium catenatum | reverse complement strand
GGTTGGCTGGTGACAGAGGCCGGAAGGATTGTAGTCGATGGGCGACATAAGTCAGAAGAACTATTGTCTGACGACGATGGTCAGAAGGACGACGTCAGATTAAATTCCAACAATGAAAAGAAATTGATCTTCGGATAGATGTCCAGCGAAAGTCTGATAACCGGTAGAAGTCCGGTGTCAGGTAGGAACTTGGAGATAAGTGAAGGTCTAGCGTTGGGTAGAAGTCCAACGTTTGTTGGTGACTATGGAGAACTCCGGCATCCCTTGGGGGGAGTTTCGGCGTCAGGGGGAACTTTGTCATTACTTGGACAGAATGTTAGCATCCC
>NW_021430816.1:0-300 GCF_001605985.2 Dendrobium catenatum | reverse complement strand
CGGAACGTGGATGCTAAGGGAGCGCTGCCGCCTCCGGAGGGGGTTTCGGCTCAGTCTCTTGAGGCGGTTTCGAAGGAGGATTTTTCGTCCTCGCCTATGGATCAGTCAGCGGCTCTGCTGGCGGGGGTGCGCGGGACTGTTTCCCAGCCGCTGGTGGCGGCGGACGAGACTTCTATGGAGGTCGAGGAGGCTGCACAGGCGGTGGAGGAGTGGGAGGAGATGGAAGAAGCGTTTGACGTTAATGCTGGTATGCCAAGGCGTTCAGGACTGCTGGCGGTTAGCCCGGAGCTTCATGAGTGG
>NW_021430815.1:0-275 GCF_001605985.2 Dendrobium catenatum | reverse complement strand
CATGTGTAAGCATAAAGGACAATGTCGTCTTTTATTTTCGTCCATTGTATGAGGCTATATAGAGCCCTTATGTTCTCTTTTGAAGGTAATGAATGAATGAATGATAAAATTTTCTGCATTGTGAGTTCTTGCGAGAACTTGAGAGAGTTGGGAGAGAAATCCCTTGGAGAGCGAATCAGATCACCCATGAACCTTGGAAGAGTCCGAGTTCGTGGCTTATTTTATATATTATTTTCTTTCTAACCTTGCTCCCTCCTTAATCCTCCAACCCACAA
>NW_021430814.1:0-346 GCF_001605985.2 Dendrobium catenatum | reverse complement strand
TTTTGCAGGATTGCTCTCACACAAGACCTCATGGGAGTATATGGTACCTAGACAATAGATGTTCAAAGCATATGACTGGAGATACTGCTCAATTCATAATGCTGGAAGCTAGGAGTGAAGGCAAGCTTACACTTGGAGATAATACCACAAAGAAAGTGGTTGGATCAGATATGATTGGAAATTTGAAAACTTTTTCATAGACAATGTGTTATTGGTTGAAGGCTTAAAATATAATTTGTTAAGTATAAGTCAGCTATGTGACAAGGGATATAATGTAAATTTTTTACCTACTAGCTGCATATTAAGCCAAAATGGGAAAGAAGTTTTAAATGAAAAAAGGGTAAAT
>NW_021430813.1:0-548 GCF_001605985.2 Dendrobium catenatum | reverse complement strand
TTTTTTTAATTAACTTAATTAATTCTATATTTAATAATCTTAACTTTATATTATATTGATTAAGCTAATTATATTAATTTTAATTACTAATTATTTAATTAACTTAAAATTAGATAATTAATTTATGCAATAATTATATTAAATTATATTTTAAATTACTTAATTATTAATATTTTAAAAGCAAATTTACATACATACCACTATATTTCTATCCATTTACATATCTAACACCTCAAAGTTTAATATTACTCTTATACCACCCAAATCCTTTATTTACTTCATTTTTACCACGCCGTCTGCCTAGACTTCACGACCGTTTCTTCTGCCTACTGTATCGCGGGCGGCTTGAAGGAAGTTAGGGCTTGAACGGGAAATAAGAAATCGCAAGGGGGGAGGAAGGTGACTTCTGATGCGTTTTCTCCATTTTTTATCCAAATGAATCTGTTTCCTTGAGTTGTTTCTTTGAGCTGTTTCTTGTTCTTTAAGTGGTGGCTGGTATCTACAATACGTGGGCTGGTTTTTTTGTTTTCTTTTTGGTTGCTTGAGCT
>NW_021430812.1:0-283 GCF_001605985.2 Dendrobium catenatum | reverse complement strand
AGCATAGTCACAACAACAGGACAAAAATTATATCACTGTCAATACTCTTAAATTGATAGGGTTGAATTATGATAAGAAGCGCTTGCAGAAATTTAGGAAAAGCTTTGGTTGAAATCTGATTAAAGCAATTTCAGAAAACAAATGATAAGAAAATCAGGAATAAAACACACGAACACTTTTTTATTGAAAGTTCTATGAAAGAAAAGACAAGACATAAGTGGATCTTCAATTGGAGAGGAAGATCCGGCTCTTTGAAGATCCAGCTCTCCCAAATTTCTAGCCA
>NW_021430811.1:0-220 GCF_001605985.2 Dendrobium catenatum | reverse complement strand
CTCAATATTAATCCAAATGAGTCCAAATCAAAGACCTGAAGCACATTTGGAAGGTTCAATCCATAATTTGGATGACCAAATAGTTTCCAAATGTGACATTGTTAGGGTTGTGCCCTAAAGAAATATTATTGTAATATATTTTCTATGGAAATAAATATTTAAAGACAATTTTAGCATGTGTCAATATTATCATTTGATATAATATTTTTTGTTCCATGAT
>NW_021430810.1:0-860 GCF_001605985.2 Dendrobium catenatum | reverse complement strand
TCTCGTAGACTAGTTAAACCCGAGTGTCGATCCCGCAGCGCAGTCCTTCACGAGCTTCGATTCAGCAGTGCAGTCAAACTAGAGCGTCAATCCCACAACGTAGCTGAATCCCTATGACAAAATTCATTCATCGATCTTGTAGCGCATCAAATCCTGTGCGTGATTATATATATAATCAATAACATGCCTAATATGTTCGACGAGGCTTTTGCTCAGTTCAACTCATAAAGAAAATAAGCTCAAAATAATTAGTTAAAATTATCTCAATTATTTAATGAAAGAATCTAATATAAATTTCTTAATAAGTCAAATAAGAACTATTATTGAACCAAGAGCTGTTTTTAAGAGGCATATGAGCAACCAATTGAGCATTTTCTTGACTAATTTATAGGCAAACAATTTAGCCATCAGCTTGATTGTTTCGTTTCATTTCAATTTTTTTTGCCCCCATCACTGTTATGTGCTGGCCTGGTTTTTAATTTGTTGCTTGGCCTTCAATGCCAACTGAAATAGATTAAGTAACAACAAAAGCTGCAATGATCGATTTGCGTACTAACCAGAAAAAAAAAAAAAAGTGAAACAGATTTTTTACTTTAAGAATCAATAAAAAAAGTTGTCCTAAACAAAACCTTTATTAGATGCAAACTTTGAACATATTTAAGTTGCGTGCACGCGAGCAAGCAAGAAATTAACTCAATAGATGATTCTGATGGACAAGAGAATCTTGAGCTAAGACATCCCTTCCTCTTTTCTTGTATTATAGATAATTTAAATTAGCCATTATCAAGAAAAAAAAAATATGAGAAATCAGGGCATGTTTTTACTAAGCTCAGCAATAAATGAGTTTTTTTTTTCGCGCT
>NW_021430809.1:0-287 GCF_001605985.2 Dendrobium catenatum | reverse complement strand
GAGTAAGGATGAGTCTAAGGATCTAATTCAACTTCTAGCCGAGTTTAAGGAGTATTTTTCTTGGACATTCGATGAAATGCCAGGCTTGTCCGCCGATGTAGCAGTTCATAAACTTGGAATCTGGCATGATGTCATTCCTGTCAAACAAGCTCCGTGACACATGCGTCTGGAGATTGAACAATAAGTCTTTTCTGAAGTCAAGAAATTGGCCGAGGTCGAATTTATCTGGGAGGAATAATATCCTTCTTAGGTAGTCAGCGTCGTGCCTGTTCGAAAGAAAAATGGTC
>NW_021430808.1:0-2272 GCF_001605985.2 Dendrobium catenatum | reverse complement strand
CATCGTCGGACCTCCTCCCAACCGCTGGTCGCCGTCAAACTTCGGCCTGGCCGCCAACCCCTGTTGGACCTCCGCCTGACCTCCGATGGCCGTCGGACCTCCGCCCGACCGCCGAACACCGTCGGACTTCGGCCCAACCATCATCAGACCACCAATTGGCTACTTAACGCCGACGAACTTTGGTCTGAGTGTTGTCGAACCACCGCCCGATAGCCAACAGCAGACGGACATCCGCCTGGCCGTCGACTGACGCCGGACCTCTGCCCGGCTGCCGACCACCTCCGGACCTCCACTTGGCCTTTGTCAGAGCACTGCCAACAGTCGTCAAACTTTCACCTGGCAGTCAACTGTCGCCAGACTTCCACACGGCCGCTTTGCAACCTCCATCGTCAAAAAATGGTCTTTCTAGACCCTCATGTTGTATACAATCATTCGAACCTCCATTGCCTACTACGGTTCTTTCGACCCCCTCGCCAAATAATGGTCTTTCTGACCCCAGTCTTCTACCGACTACAATCCTTCCGTCCTTCGTAGCCTACTTCGATCCTTCCGACCTCCCCCGTTAAACAAAGGTTTTTCTGACTTTGGTCTCCTGCTGACTATGGTCATTCCGACCTCCATCGCCAAATAATGGTCTTTCTGACCCTGGTCTCCTGCCGACTATGATCCTTCTGACCTATGTTGCATACTACGGTCCTTTCAACCTCCATCGGTAGACAACGGCCTTTCTGACCCTATCTCCTGCCGACTATAGTCCTTCAACCTCCATCGCTAGAATACGGTCTTTCTGATCTCAGTCTCCTGTCGACTACGTTCCTTCCGACCACCATTGCCTACTACGGTCCTTCCGACCTCCATCGCTAGACAATGAACTTTTTGACCCAAGTCTTCTGCCGACTACGGCCTTTCCGACCTCCCTCGCCGGACAACGATCTTTCTCACTCCTATCTCCTACCGACTACGGTCCTTTTAACTTCTGTCGCCAACTATAGTATTTCCGACCTCTATCATATCGACGATGGTCCTGCTGACCAAACAAACATATCTATGTTGATATTTGTAACTCCCACATATAATGCGCTCTATATGATTGGGTCAAACCCTGTGATTTTTTCCCCTTTTTTTGAAGTTTCCACGTAAAAACTCTAGTGTCTCATATGAATGCTACACCCACTCTCTTATCTGCTTGTGTGTTGAATCTTCGTATAACGCTAAGATGTTAAACTATATATTTCTCTACCGCCGTGAATACTCCAGGACGCAACAAATATATTTATATTTTTCACTATTTATATTGTGTTCATGAAATTAGAAAGCTCTAGATGATGTTTAGATAATACAAAATATGTAATCCTTTCAAATTTAAATATTGGGGCGTGAAACGCAAGCTGAACTTATGAAGTTGAATTCTCAGCGAAGAAACGGCATTGGATTGCAGCAATTTTTTTTAATTTTAAAAATAAAAGATCGGGGTTCATTTTTATTTAACGATTAGTAGAATAATGTAGATGGTAAACTAAACAATCAACTTGAATAATTATGTAATTAGTACAAATTCACTAACAGCCATTTGAATAGTCAAAATAATCATTTAATTAATATAAATTCATGAATTAATAGTCATATTATTAATCTAAATAATTAAATTAAAATATGAAATTGAAATTCATTAATCAAAGACTAGAATTCTATTTAAATAATTAAAATAAATAACTAAAAATATATATATATATAATAATATATATATATATAATATACTTAATATATTATATATATATACTAAGTATATAATATATATATTATATAATATATCGCAACTTTTGTGCTTTGTGAGTGACATAAAATGTCACCGGCTAGTGACGGCAAATTATTACATCCGGTCATCGGACACGGAGAATAAGTTCGGACATCCAATAAAAACATGCCACGTTACTTGTGCTTTTGACTGCGCTTTAGGTGCGCTTTGACTGCACTTTACCTGCGCTTTAATTGCGCTTTTACCTGCGCTAAATTTAAAATAATCTTTTATTAATATCCGAACATATCTCCGAGTTCGGTGATGAGATGTAATAATTTGCCGCTAGTGACAGGCGCAAAAAGAGTCGCTTACTATCGACAATTAGAAAAAGAGAGCTTTATTAATGGCTAAAAATGTGACTCTTGCTAATGAAATGTGAGTAAAATGGGGCAAAAGCCTAACTCGCCTTCTCTCGAAATCTAATTGGAGGCTTCAAAATATTAGAGCTTATTAGAGCTGTTACTTAGATCTCAT
>NW_021430807.1:0-219 GCF_001605985.2 Dendrobium catenatum | reverse complement strand
CAACATAAATTAGAGCCGTTGATTTACGACGCCTCCTATGATAGATGCGCCAGATCTTCGTGCCGATGTCCGAATCATTCTCCCCAGGTGGGAGAAGACTCGACTCCGTCGAGTTAGCATCACAACTGCTGATGTAAGACTCTGGACTGTTATTTGCAAAGATTCTCAAACCACCCCGGTTTCCCACAAGGTCAACTTGCTTGTTGCACTTTAGCTCGC
>NW_021430806.1:0-208 GCF_001605985.2 Dendrobium catenatum | reverse complement strand
TTAAATCAACAGAGTCAGAATCGTACAGAAATTAGAAGTTCAGATAATATCAAAACAGAATTGTACGAAAACAGAAGTCGTAATACAGAAATAGAACAGAATCAGACATATCACATCAACAGAAGCAGAAATCAGAATTGCAAATTATATCGTATCAGAATTTAATTTGCTTACAGAACAGATATATATTTAGTAGCTAAACTAAACT
>NW_021430805.1:0-205 GCF_001605985.2 Dendrobium catenatum | reverse complement strand
TCTCTCTCTCTCTCTCTTGCTCCTCTCCTTCTCCTCTATCTCTCTCTCACTCTCCCTCTCTCTTGCTATATATCTCTCTCTCTTTCTGTCTATCTATCTCTCTCTATCTCTCTCTTACTCTCTCTATCTCTCCCTCTTACTTTCTCTTGCTCTCTCTATCTCTCTCTGCCTCTTTCTCTCTCTCTCTCTCGCTCTTCATCCATCT
>NW_021430804.1:0-565 GCF_001605985.2 Dendrobium catenatum | reverse complement strand
TCTAGTGAGGATTCAATATGTTGAATATATTAATAAGGTGAAGGAGTTTGCAGTATTGGCGAGGCCTCAATAAGTTGAAACTTGAAGGTAAAGCAATGCAAAATGTTTTTTATCCATGGGCTTGATTAGAAATGATAGTGAATGATCAAATAAGTTCTAAACTTAGAATTCTTGTTCTTAAATTTCCTTCCCCTAAATTCTTGTTCTTAACTTCTGGATCACTTTGGGGGTGCATAGCAATTAATCTGCAATGGAATGCTTGAAATAGCACTTCATCAAGAAGTATGCTCATTAAGAGATGGTGGAGACAAAAGTCCTGGATAAATGCAAGTATTTACATTCACATATATGAAAATAAGCTTGCAAAAATTTGTGTTTGAATTCGGATGATACATACCTGGAGCAAATGCAATACAGGTGACCGTAGCAAAATCTGTGTGTTCATGAAGAATGTAGGTTAATATTGCAGCAATGCCAGCGCCTAAAGAATTGCCCACAATCTGGTGATATCAAAACGAGGGTTAATACTTAATATTAGCCATTATCCTGTAACAAAATACTATAA
>NW_021430803.1:0-1333 GCF_001605985.2 Dendrobium catenatum | reverse complement strand
GTTTTTTTTTTTCCTAAACAGGGGAGACGCTGGGAGGTTGCCAAAATTTTATCTGAAATAAGACAAGGACTTGGAAAAATTTAAGACCTGGACTTGATTGAACTCAATGGATGGCAGGACTTATGAATGTGATTCACCTGATGAGCGATGCAACAATTTGTCAATCAATAGGCAGGGAAGAGTTGGCGATGAATGTGATTCACCTGATGATCAGTGTTAACTTACATATAGACACAACAAGCCTATGAGTGTTGACCAGAGATAATTAATGAGTGCTATGACACTCCTACAATCAATAACAATTCAGTGCTGATCAAATGCACTAATTTTCCACAAACAAATATGGTCAAATTGTAGCAAGTGCAACCATCTATAGACCGTCATGGAGGACTCATCATATGCACTAAATGTCATATACGAGCAGAATGTCAAAAGACCACAATAAGTGTAAGCTCCTACGACCAGAAAGAAGGAGATTCGTTAGTGCACTATAATCCAACTGCAGAAAGCAACATGTAGTGCATGACAGTCTATCTGTATAAAGCAGCGAACAACTCTATTCAGAAGCTGCTACACCACGCCACCGGATCCGCAACCTCTATGCAAGCAGACAGAAGACGTCTACAAATACTTTCAAAGTACCCCCATACGTGCACAGTAGTTTGTATACACATAGATACACTAAAAGGGGTAAAAGCAATCATGAAACCCGCATGGGCCCTGGCGAGCGTGCTATTGGTACACACGTGACGTCTAGGGATGCTGCGCGGGTCGATAAGTGAATTCAAGTTCGAACTCGATCCTTCTATACGGATCTATAGGAGTCGACAGGGTTCGAACCTTCAAACAAATATACGATTGTGGTGACCGGTGTATTTGTTTTAATACATTCATGTTATGCCTTCAAGGCCTATAATTAAGAGAATTCATTAAATAAAAACACAAAGCCTACGAAATCTGATCATCGATCAACAGCCAAGTCGAGTTGACATGATTCAATCAACAAAAGACAAACGACCCAAAACACCCCAATGATGGCCGTGTTGAATGCAAATTTCAACCGGAGGGGTTAATTCCAAGTATTCAAATTCTTTCCAAATGCCACCCAAATACTACAATCTCAAAAATCTCAAAATCCCAAAAATATTTAAAATTGAAATAAATCCATCAACACTTAAAGCAAAATCCATCCACCATCCGCAACAGTTTGTCGAGGTGGGCAAATTAAAATATACTTCAGCTCACATAGAGCTAATGCGTAGTAAAAAATATCACTATGGTCCATTCTCAAACAATCTCCTGCCAGTAAGGACGTTGTACGTGTCCTCTAACC
>NW_021430802.1:0-220 GCF_001605985.2 Dendrobium catenatum | reverse complement strand
AGTAGATAAAAATATATTGACTACAAATTTCCAAAAGAAGGATAAGGAATATAATAGCATATTAGCGATGATTTTGAAAACTAAATAAAGAGAGAGAAAAGGAAAAAAAATAAACCACGAAAAAAAGTTAAAACAACAAAAAAGGAAACAAAAGTAAAAGAAAATAAAAAGCAAAAGAAAAAAAAAAGAAAATAAAAGGTTTCATGCATTTATGTCAATC
>NW_021430801.1:0-217 GCF_001605985.2 Dendrobium catenatum | reverse complement strand
TGATCGACACCTTGACCGTATATTTGTTTGATAGTTCGAGTCGTTTAGAGTTCTATCTATATATATTGAAAGATCGGGCTCGAACTGAGGTTCATTTATTGACTTGAGCAACATCCCTAGGCATCACGTGTGTACCCATAGCACGTTCACCGGGGCCCGTGCGTAACCAGCCCCAAAAACAATAAATTGCAATAAACGAAACAAGCAAACCAACAAG
>NW_021430800.1:0-209 GCF_001605985.2 Dendrobium catenatum | reverse complement strand
CGAATAACGCCTTTAACTCCTTGTACTTTTGTTCCCTCGACCCGTACCATTCCTCATAGTTCATGCAAATAAACAAGAAAAATAGGGAATTAGAAAACACATTTAATAATTAATAATAAAATAATTGAAATTAACTAAAAATAATGACGTACCTTTCTTCGGGCTTGAACAGCAGTTTGTTGACTGTCTTCTGAACTTTTCACTTTTGA
>NW_021430799.1:0-277 GCF_001605985.2 Dendrobium catenatum | reverse complement strand
TCCTTATTTTACTTGCATATGTTATTTTTCTGAAAATGGTAAGACTAGACTTGATTAGAGGCTACTGACACTTGTTGATATCTTGAACATAGCTATGTTATTATATGAACTTATTCTTTGAAAAATATTGTAATGTATATATTTTTATATAGAGAAAGATTAAACCTTGAATGTTGTGTATCACTCCTTTTAATTATATGGTTTAGTGATGTAAATGAAAGGATATTGATTTTTTTAGTTATTATTATTTTATGATATAGAAAAAGCTCTGTATTTG
>NW_021430798.1:0-249 GCF_001605985.2 Dendrobium catenatum | reverse complement strand
GAAAATAAAATTTTCAATCCAATAATTTCAAAACTATCATTCAAATTTTTTTTCTTTTTCTCCCCATCTAGAAAATGACATAAGCAAAAGCTTTTGATCTCCAGTAGAACATTTTCAAGTTGTAAATGTCATTTGTAATGAAGGGAAAAGGTCCAAAGCTTTAAAGGAATCAAATATACATTAAATTTCAAAACCTCTTTAAATCCGTCTTCAGGTCTAAGTCCGCTTTTACGGCATCCTATCGGCTTT
>NW_021430797.1:0-401 GCF_001605985.2 Dendrobium catenatum | reverse complement strand
GAATTCAAGTTGGATGGTTGACGAGAAGGAATGCATCGGGCTTGCTATGTGATAGAAAAATACCTCTCAAACTTAAGGAAAAAATTCTATAAGATGGTATTGAAACCTGCAATGCTTTATGGTGCTGAATGTTGGCCACTAAAAGCTAAGCATAATATTAAGTGTTGCGGAGATGAGAATGCTCAGATGGATGAGTGGCTTTACTCTTAGAGACAGGATACTAAATAAGCATATACGTGAAAAAGTTGGAGTAGCTCCAGTGGAAGATAAGATTAGAGAGAGTCGCCTTAGATGATTATGTCACATAAAACAGCGGCCTTCCGATGACCCGGTTAAGATAGTAGATGTATTAGATTATATTTAGGTTAAGAAAGGTGGAGGTAGACCTAAAAAGACTTGGT
>NW_021430796.1:0-784 GCF_001605985.2 Dendrobium catenatum | reverse complement strand
AAATTCCAACTCATTAGTTCTATTAATTGATATTTTAATTTCTACTAGCTGAGATCGATATCCTACACCAAGAAACATAGAAACAAATCACCAACATTATTAACAATTTATTATATGTGAATGATATTAATCCTTAGCCTCCATTGCTCTCCCTAAAGATAAAGGTTATCATGGATTGCCTTCAATCAACAACTCTTCATGCATTATCTTGAGCTAAGGTCATTTGGAAATTATACAAGATGAAATCCTTCCTCTTTGATTGGTGTAATAAAGCTTATGGCTTTATTTGGCGTAAGCCCCCTTCCAACTCTACTCCTTTTTGGAAGCAACTACATGGCTTTGTTCTCAAATTAAAACACTTGATGAATTTTAAGGTGACCCCAAACTGTCAACTATCTATCTTTTTTTTACCATGGGCTGAATGGTAAATCTTTGGTGAAAAAGTTTGAAATTAGTATCTTTAATAGTTAATGTTGCCCTTCTCACTTTGATGTAGCAGATTTTGTAACTTTGGAAATTGGGTAGTTAGCTTTCTATTATAAGAACACTTCTCTAGCTCCTTATTAGATACTATATAGATCTTTTGCCACCTTAGAGAGCAATTTCACTAAAGTTGAATTTTGTTGCTTTCTCAAAGCGGATTTTTGAGCCCTTTTATTTTGTTAGATTTACGGTTCATTTGGGCCAGTTTTCTTACTGCTTTCTATAACAATTTTTTATTATAATTATCTTGAATAAAAAAAGTAGTATTAAAAAGATGAACCAAATGAAGCCTTGCTTTTCT
>NW_021430795.1:0-774 GCF_001605985.2 Dendrobium catenatum | reverse complement strand
TTCTCGTTATTGTCGAGCAATAACGAGCAATATCTAGCAATACACAAGTCTGCACAAATCAGCCAATACATAGCAATCCCGGGTCCGATCCGGGTCGGGTCGTCGGGCCGCGCGGTAAAGAGTAAGAGTACGTGGTACCATATTACTGGCGTCCGAATGTAGAGCTACGTCAGGACACTAGACCTAATAAAATGTCCTCCCGAATAGCCAAGGAGTGCCTATCCTGCCTCATATGAAATGCTTAAATGAGACACATTATAGAAATCCATTTTTCATAAAATGATATGTAAATCTATTTTTGGGTTCGGGTCATATCATTTTATGAAAAATGGATTTTTCCGGGTCGGGTTCGGGTCGTGTTTCGGATTACCTTCTGCAACTTGTGGTCTTACAGCTTCTTTGAACAGTGGGGGCTTCAGCTTATGAAATATATGCAAATGTTTATCATCATCTTCTTCCTTATTACATGGTGATTTACTATGGGTATCATCCATTACCTGTGCTAAAATACTAACAAACTTTATATAATATATGATAATACTGGAGCTTGTTGAAAGATCAAATGACATTCAATCACCGGAAGAATTGCACCATTGCGACCATAATGTCCCTTAAATAGAAGCCCCTTGCAGTTGAATTGGGCGCAATAGGTCAAAGTCGGCGACCGACACAAGCAAAATGACGCGTGACAAAGCTCAAATGACATCCGATCGCAAAATGAACTTCGCCGTTGTGTAGTCAATACTTAAAAGTGACTTTCAATTTGTTCAATTG
>NW_021430794.1:0-280 GCF_001605985.2 Dendrobium catenatum | reverse complement strand
ACCTTGAGGAGAATTGAAACTAAAAGGGCAGATAAAGCATTAAAGTTTTGTTAGATTTGTCTTAAATTAATTATTCAAAGTCATTCAAAAATAATTAATGTTGACTAGATTTAAATTAAGCCAAGACATATTTAAATCAACTCAATCGAAGCCATTGAAGATAAACTTTCATCAAAATTAATTCAAATCATCTCGAATGTGCTTGATTAAATTTGAGTGACCTCATACAAAAATGAGGTCAACATGGCCCTGTGAAAGATCGTTTGTATAACTCTCCGTT
>NW_021430793.1:0-365 GCF_001605985.2 Dendrobium catenatum | reverse complement strand
TCAACAATCACACTTTCAAACTTCTCTTTCAATCCCTGTCTACTTTAAATTTTCAATGGCCTCCTCAAGCAAATGACAAAAGGTGTTAGTGAAGAAGCCGAATAGGAATGCCTCAGAAAACTTCCTTTCTAAGGAGAATGAAGAATCCTTTTCTCGTTTTGCTTCCGCCAAAATAACTCCATCTCGCATCTTAATCCTAAGACAGATAAATTTTAAGGTAATGCACCTTTTTGCCTCAACCCAATTCCAGTTCATACTTTCTCTCATCCACTTCTACAACAAGCAAACCTTTCATTATTTCCTAGCAAACATGAGTTTCAACTCCATCCACTCTAGCATAAGTTCCTATGTCTTCAAACAAAAAG
>NW_021430792.1:0-755 GCF_001605985.2 Dendrobium catenatum | reverse complement strand
AGACATTTTTATAAAACCTTTAGCCTTTGATACTTTCGGTACATTAAGAATAAGGCTTGGTGTAATTGATTTGAATGCTTAAATTAAAATGTTTTTGCAATATTGATACTTATGTTTCGTAGTTTATGTTTTTTTATTTTTGTGATTTTTTTGTGTGTTTTGAGTGTTTTTATTTTTAGAGTCTGTGCATTTATCATAGTGTATTGTGAATTATGTTTTGTTTGATTTTCTTTAATAAAAATTAAAAAATCCAAAAATGTGGAAATCGTCTGGGAGGAAATTTTTCGTATGGGACGATGTGTGTAAAATTCAGTTTGCGTGATATGAAACATCTTGAGAGCAGTTTTAAATATAGTTCGTCTATACGATCTGAATGATCGTCCAGGATGAAATTTTTTTCTCTCAAACGTCGGGGCGATTGAATGCAGCAGTTAAATGGATAAGGCAGTTTTAATTGTGAACTTCATCCATACAAACTTTTGGTTCGTCCAGACGAACAGACATCGATTCATAGTGGGGGACGGTTTTCAACTGACATCAAAACGAATTAACTTTTGATCGTTTGTACGAAATTTTTTCGTATGTACGATCAGTCAAGTCAAAAAGTCTATACGAAAGGACGTATCGCAAATTATTTTGATTACGAAAATCTGTTACATTTTGGACGAATTTAATCGTCTGTACAAAATTGTTTCGTCCAGACGAACGATAATTTTAATCCAGGACGAACATTTTTTGTCCAGGACGAACGTATC
>NW_021430791.1:0-269 GCF_001605985.2 Dendrobium catenatum | reverse complement strand
AGCAGATGTGACTCTGAGGAGGAGTTTGAAAATGCATTGGCTGAATTGATCATATAAGGAAACCTCTTAGATCATGTTTGGTTGCAGGATCTTTATATGATAAAAAGGGGTGTCAATTCGGGTCAGCGGGTCGGGTTCGGGTCGAACCCGGAACTGTTCGGGTCAACCCAAACCCGACCCGTTTTTAAAAACGGGTCAGGTTTCTGGACCCGAACCCAACCCGATTCGGGTCCGAGTCAACCCGACCCGACACGAATGACCCAAAGTTG
>NW_021430790.1:0-1280 GCF_001605985.2 Dendrobium catenatum | reverse complement strand
AATAAAGCGGTGTCCCGCTGAAGATGGTGGATCTATCAGCCCAATTATTTCAGTGCCCCAACATTCAAATGACCAAGATGCTATTGTTAGGTGCAACAGATTTGGAGGATGATGTATAACATCACCGTGGATTTGACACTCGTGGCACCTCTTAGCGTGGTTAATACAATCTCTGACCATAATCGGCCAATAATAACCCATTCTTTTGATTTTTGAGGCCATTTTGGGACCTGACTGATGTGCTCCGCAAAGCCCTTCGTGGACTTCTGCTACCACTTTATCAACTTCCTCGGTCTCTAGGCACCTTAGCCACATTTGATTAAAGGCTCGTCTGTACAACGTGTTATTGACAAATGCATATCACAACGCCCTTTTTCGAATTTGTGCGGCCATAGACTTTTTCGTCGAGAGTTTGTTTTCTTTGAAGTAGTCAATGAATGACTGCCTCCAATCATTTTCGACTTCAATATCTAAACAATGCCACCACGATTCTGAAGCTTGACTAGCTTTATATCTCTTGGCCATATGATATTCTTCTAGATAATTATCCCTAACGATCTGATGGAGAGGTTGAGGGTCAACTGGAGTTTCATCCTGCCGACTTGAATCTGGAATTCCTTCTGCCCTCGAGAATTATAATAGAGCGGGCTCCAAGACCCTACGAGTGTAAATCCCGATGAATATAAGACTCTCCTCATTGATGTTCGCCATTTATTTAGCTAATTTGGCCAGACAATCTGCTTTAGCATTCTGTCCTCGAGGAACTCGAGCCATTTTGACATTTGGAAATTGCTTCAAAAGCTCAAGGGCTCGTCGGTGATAGTGGGCCAATTCGACTTTGCCAACTTTATAAATACCGAGGACATGATTTATCACGAGTTGAGAATCACCGTAGATTTGGAGATGTTGGATTCTGACATCGATCGCAATCTCCAGCCCTGCTAATAGAGCTTCATACTCAGCTTCGTTGTTGGTTAGAGGTCCAGTCAAACTGAATGAGAACCTCATTATACCTCTCTCGGGTGCTACAAAAATGAGACCAATGCCGGCTCGGGCTCTTGCAATATTTGGAGGTCGGACATGTTTAATCGACGATGCCCCGTCGAAGTACATTTCCTAGAATGGTAGCTTTTCATTCTCCTCGACCTACATAATCTGCTCATCGGGCAAATCATCATTTAGTGGAGAATCTGCTGGGATCGGATGCGCAGCAAGAAAATCTGCCAATGCTTGACTTTTTACTGCCTTTTGTGGCATGTATATGATATCAAACTGCAGTA
>NW_021430789.1:0-400 GCF_001605985.2 Dendrobium catenatum | reverse complement strand
GTAAAAGAAGAGTAAATAAAAATAAGAATAAGGGTGGAGATGCAAACCACCTTTGCATCAATGACTTCTCTCATATTCTTGAATTGTAGGGGGGCCAATAAACAGGAGGCTTCCTTCTATCTCAAGGAGATAGTAAAAGATAATGAAGGCTATTTTATCGGTCTTATTGATACAAAAAATCACAAATCTTGATAGACTTGATGTTGATAGAATCATTGGTAAGGATTGGGACTTCTTCCTTCATCCTTTCGATGGAAATTCAGGAGGTATCATTACTTTCTGGAACAGGAATAAAACTTATTTTGAAGTTTTAGATCATTCATCTCAAGTTGTAATTGGCAAGCTCAAATCACCTTCTTTTGTCAATTGGATGGTGGGAACGGTTTATGCAAATAAAGAT
>NW_021430788.1:0-314 GCF_001605985.2 Dendrobium catenatum | reverse complement strand
TAGAAATTTTTTAACTTGGATTCAAAGGAAATTAGGGGGTGTAATTATTTCTATTCAAAGTGATTATGGAGGAGAATTTGAGAATTAGAGATTTGAAGAATTTTGTAAAGAAAAAAGAATTGATCACAACTTTTCTGCACATAGAACCCCTTAGCAGAATGGGGTGGTCGAAAGAAAAAATAGAACATTAATAGAAGCCGCCCGAGCAATCTTGGCAGAATATTCACTTTCTAAATATTTTTGGGCTGAGGCAGTTAGTACTGCATATTATGTTCTGAATAGGGTAAATGTAAGATCTAAATTGAATAAAACAT
>NW_021430787.1:0-319 GCF_001605985.2 Dendrobium catenatum | reverse complement strand
TTTACCTTAAATCATGTATTTACTGAATATGTGCAATGGGGGATTTAACTTAAATTGATACGTCTCACAAAGTCATCTTTCCCTTCACACGGCGTGGTCCTATCATTGCTTATGCCAATGTGTTACCGTTGCAACTTCTTCACTTCGGGTAGAAGTGGAAAGGGGGAAGAAGTAGCGTTTGGGATATTGCTTTTGTTGTAGGTGGGAAGTTTATCATTGGAAATTTTATGAATTAATTTTAGAAACTATTATTAATTAAATCAAATTTATTATGTTAATTAAATTAATATTATTTTTAAATTAATTTGATAAAAATAGT
>NW_021430786.1:0-242 GCF_001605985.2 Dendrobium catenatum | reverse complement strand
CACTTTTATTGCATGACTCCATCATCATTGACTTTGATTGGATCATTGGATTTGTTGGCATACTAACCTTCTTTAGTCATGAATTAATCATCATTAGCTATGAGCTAACTAATGCCCATCATATTCTTCATAGTTTCCTTCAGTGTATTTTGCTATTGGGCGAATATCTCTTTCACATGATTGATATAAATGTCACAACTGCTCATCGTTGCTTCTATGTGATCCACTATCCTTGCTTGTCA
>NW_021430785.1:0-1005 GCF_001605985.2 Dendrobium catenatum | reverse complement strand
GGCATCCTAATCTTCGTCCCGAGGAGAAGTATAAGCAACCCTAGCGGCATCTTCTCTTCATTAAATTCTAAATCTTAAATCTGTCTTTAGGTATTAGTCCTTCTACGACATCCTATTGACATCTTTGAAGTTAGGAGTAAGCATCCCTAGTGTGAATCCTAATCTTCATCCCGATGAGAAGTATAAGCATCCCCAGCGGCATCTTCTCTTTGTTAAATGCTAAATCTTAAATCCGTCTTTAGGTATAAGTCCTCCTACGGCATCCTATTGACATCTTTGGAGTTAGGAGTAAGCATCCCTAGTGGCATCCTAATCTTCATCCTGAGGAGAAGTATAAGCACCCCTAGCGGCATCTTCTCTTCATTAAATTTTAAATCTTAAATCTGTCTTAAGGTATAAGTTCTCCTACGGCATCCTATTGACATCTTTGGAGTTAGGAGTAAGCATCCCTAGTGGCATCCTAATCTTCGTCCTGAGGAGAAGTATAAGCATCCCTAGCGGCATCTTCTCTTCATTAAATTTTAAATCTTAAATCCGCATTTAGATATAAGTCCTCCTACGGCATCCTATTGACATCTTTGGAATTAGGAATAAGCATCCCTAGTGGATCCTAATCTTCCTCCCGAGGAGAAGTATAAGCATCCTTAGCGGCATCTTCTCTTCATTAAATCTTAAATTCGCCTTTAGGTATAAGTCCTCATAAGGCATCCTATTGACATCCTTAGAGTTAGTCTTGATTTATAAAGAAAGTTTCAATTATATTAAATTCAAACTCAAAATCCCTATTCATGCAAAAACACAATTAACTTTTTCATATCCTCACTTTACCAAATGATGCTAATATATTTAGTTACTATTTGATAAAGCATCAATGCCGACATCAACTTCAAAATCACTGAATCAACTCAAATTTTTGTCAACTTTCATTTTGTTTATCTTTCAAATAACAAAATCTTTTCAAATAGTATACTCAAATCTTCAACTTCAACTCTGGATCTAGTTGAT
>NW_021430784.1:0-201 GCF_001605985.2 Dendrobium catenatum | reverse complement strand
CAGGACAATTTTTCCAAAATTTCTCTAGAATTTAAGGTAGAAATTATGAATTGATTGTACGATCAAATCGTCCTGGACGATGGCTAAATCGTCCTAGCCGATATGCTGGACGATTGGACATTGGACAGCTCTTTTTTAGGGCAATATTCAGGACGATATTTCACAATTTATATTGATCATCCAAGATGATATATTATCATC
>NW_021430783.1:0-514 GCF_001605985.2 Dendrobium catenatum | reverse complement strand
CTCCATGGATTGAATATACCCCACAAAATCAGAGCCAAGCCACATTTTATTAGGATAACATTTAGTAATATCTAACTCAATAAATATACAAGCCATCGAAGGTCTAGTGCCGCTAATAGTAGCATTATCAGTATGCAAGGGTTTACCAAACAATGACCCTAACCTCTGCAAAATGTGAGGAGAAAAGAGATCTAGGCGAAGGTAGGGAAATGACACCGAAATGAGAATAACAGAATATTCTATTATAGATATGGACCTAAGTACGATGATTTTAATGATAAAAATAATAGTATTACTTGACTACTGCCATTTATGCATATCTATTTTATATGCCTATCTCACTAACCTTTTAGGTCCAGAAGTTCACTTGGAATGTCAATCAGCTCAAGATCATATATACTAGGACTGAGTTAGTCTATAATTTCTATTTCAATGCATTTTTTACCTTTTCTTGAGTCAAATATATCTTGGTGAATCCTGAAGCTAAGTAACCTTGCACACACACACTCAAGAG
>NW_021430782.1:0-260 GCF_001605985.2 Dendrobium catenatum | reverse complement strand
TCTAAAATACATTGGTCGTCTTGGTCTAAGTGTTGTGTCACTACTCAGGAAGGTGATCTTGGTTGTAAGCCTCTGTTGGATATGGCTACTATTTTTTCTTTGAAACTTTGGTATAATTTCAGGATCAATAACTCTTTATGGGCGACTTTCATGAGATCGAAGTATTGTGGGGTGCTTCACCCTTCCATGTGCTCCTATTCTAAAGGCAATTCCAAAGTTTGGTAGCGTATGATACAAGCTAAGTGGTATATTGAGCATTG
>NW_021430781.1:0-259 GCF_001605985.2 Dendrobium catenatum | reverse complement strand
ATTCATATAGCCGACCCCACGTAGTGGGATAAAGGTTTGATGTTGTTGTTGTTGTTGTTTGTTTTTATTATGTTGATATTGGTTTTGATTTGTGTTTTGATTGAAAGATAGTTTTTTCCAATTCTCCTCTCTCTCATTATTAGCCTTGGGCTAGTTAATTGGGCCTAACATCCCTAATGAACTTTCACCTCTTACCTTTCCACTTGTGTGATGAATTACTTTACATCTCCAACCATGTGTCTTGAGTATCTTTTGTCTA
>NW_021430780.1:0-216 GCF_001605985.2 Dendrobium catenatum | reverse complement strand
AATTTTAACACAATATTTTAAAATTTTTGAATTAAATATACAAAATATAATTATCATATTAAACTCTAATATTAACACCATTATATTATTAAATGTTTAAAGAATAGGATGTCATGCCAATAAAAATTAAATTTTATGTCACCATACCGATAAAAACCCCTTTTTAATAACAAAACCGAAATGATTCCCAATTGACTTGCTTGTAGTTTTTACATA
>NW_021430779.1:0-208 GCF_001605985.2 Dendrobium catenatum | reverse complement strand
AACAGATAATTCTGAGTGAGTCGTGCACTCTTTCCAGATTGGTTGCTGGGCAGCATGCAATAAATCATAAAAGTTTTGTGCCTCCTTATTCGGTAACTCTTCTGTATTTTGTTTAGTTTGAATTCCAGTTGCATCATGAACTAATTCCTTAAGATTTAGACGGATGTTTTGAGCCTCAGCAACATTACTACTTGTAGAAGGACCGCAT
>NW_021430778.1:0-1282 GCF_001605985.2 Dendrobium catenatum | reverse complement strand
ATATCAGGATTAATGGTCTAGAAGTGACTAGAGGCTTAGGTGAAGGCTCTAAGGTCGGAAACTTCTATGTGACAGGTCTAGTGGCATAGGTTGCAAATATTTGAAGGTTTTATAGCCTTTGGATTTTGATTTAGTTTTTGAGGTTAGAGACTTCAGAATGGGCTCAAATTTGGAGGGTTTCCTCTAGAGACATGTCCCATCAGTATGCAACTGACAGACTCTGAATCGGAGGTCATTTAACTGGGTTTTGAAGTATTTGAAAAATCTATGGAAAAGGCTTTCAGGACTTGGACCTTTGGCCTTGGATTTTGGTTTGGATTCTGGATTTGGATTGGGTTTTGGATTGATTTATGATCTAGGTAGATCCTGAAGTTGAGATTATAGGAGGATCCTAAAATTTGGATTTTGGTGATTTAGAGTCAGGAATGGTCCAAGTGACCTCATACAAAAATGAGGTCAATAAATGGACCCCCAATATGTGTAATAGAATGAAATTCTATTGCACATATTGGTGTTGATCGAGCTTGAAGATCAAGTTTAGAATTTTGATCCGAAGGGAATGAATAGTTCACCCATGGGGAATCAAGATTTGGATTTGTACTAGGGTAGTGCCACGGAGGGCGTACTCTACCACTAGTGGATTTAGTCCTAAGGGAAGGAAAGTCTATCCCTAGAGGAAAAGAAAGTTTGGGTGATCATATAGGCAAGAAGAGTTCCTAACTATAGAGGATCAGATTGGTGTTTTGATTCTAAAGGAAAGGGAGCCTAACCTTAGAAGATTAAATTTGGATTTGATTCTAAGGGAAGAAAAGAACTAACCCTAGAAGATTGAGTTTGAAATTGATTCTAAGGGAAGAGAAGTCCTAACCCTAGAGGATTGAGTTTGAAATTAGTCCTAAGGGAAGAAGAGTCCTAACCCTAAGGGATTGAATTTTGATTTGGTACTAAGGTAGTGCCACGAGGGGCATACTCTACCACTAGCGGATCTAATCCTAAGGGAAGGAGGAAACCTAACCTTAAGGAAAAGAAGATTGAGTGATCGTATAGAAGGGAAGAAATCCTAATTATAAGGGATCAAATTTGAGTTTGATACTAGGGTAGTGCCACGAGGGGCGTACTCTACCACTAGTGGATTTAATCCTAAGGGAAGGAGGAGACCTAACTTTAAGGAAAAGAAGATTGAGTGATCATATAGAAAGGAAGAAATCCTAACTATAAGGGATCAAATTTGAGTTTGATACTAGAGTAGTGCCACGAGGGGCGTACTCTACCACTAGTGGAT
>NW_021430777.1:0-345 GCF_001605985.2 Dendrobium catenatum | reverse complement strand
AACCTTGTGCTCCCCAATGAGGTATTGTAAGTAATTTGCAGTCTCCTTCTTACTAGCACCTCTACAATTCCAACACAGGAGACTAAATATTATCCACCAATGGGGAAGTGTCCCCGCCACACGTTTCTCTAGAAAAATTACCTTGTACCTAAACTAAGGTTTTATTCCCCATATATATAGAGTGAGAGAGCGAGGTAGAGAGGTAGAGCGAGAGAGCGGGGGAGAGAGGGAGTGAGAGAAAGAGAAAGTGTGTGAGAGTGAGTGAGAGAGAGAGAGAGTGGGAGAGAGAAAAAACCTATATATATATATAGAGAGAGAGAGAGAGAGAGAGAGAGCGAGGGAGAG
>NW_021430776.1:0-202 GCF_001605985.2 Dendrobium catenatum | reverse complement strand
GGGGATCTCGGCGTATAGCACGATGTCGACCCAAATGAATATTTAAAATGCCCCCTGTCTCGCAGGGACATTTTGGATAGGCTTTTTGTACCTTTGAGATTTTAAATATTTATTCGAGGATTTCGGCACGCAACGCGATGTCGACTCGAATAAATATTTAAAATGCCCCCAGTCTGATGAGGGATTTTGAAATGCGTTCTTG
>NW_021430775.1:0-287 GCF_001605985.2 Dendrobium catenatum | reverse complement strand
TTAAAATTTAAAACTTTCAAATTTCACATTAAAATTTATTATTTGCTTGATTGGGGTTTTATTTATGAAGGACTACTAAGATATGAATCGTATCTATCTCCACGTATATAAGTCATTTATTGGCACAATTTATCATTGAGAGTATTGAGATAATCTGTCTGTTATAACATTTGGGATGATTGTGGTAAAATTAAACTTTAGAATATAGTTATCATGTTCACTTTATGCATTATAATTGCAATAAGTTACTTAAAAGACACTCAAATACTTACTATCATTTTAGAAAA
>NW_021430774.1:0-436 GCF_001605985.2 Dendrobium catenatum | reverse complement strand
AACTCACAAGAATTGTTTTTCTAGCCTTAATTGTGGATGTTCATGCATTAACAAAGTTTAAGAGGTTAGTGCTAGATTGTATAAAAGGAAGCGAGCTCTCACTGATTATATATCTTACTACCAAGTAAATTTTTTGTTCTTTTGGCTATTTTCACTATAAGCAACATAGTGAAGTGATGTTTGCTCTTTATCACCTTCAAGGAAGTGCTACTTGAAACATCACATTTTTTAATGACATCAAACAAGTATTTATCATTTAGCTTAATATTGCAAAGAAGTCACTTAAGAACTCCAAGCTCATTTGAACATGAGAAAGTAGCCTAAGGAATCACTCTACCATTTTGTCACGTAATCCTAACATAAGATGTTGGATGTTTAGGATCTAAAACATGTTGTCACTGGTGGGAAAATTTATGTCACCACGCAGATTTTGATT
>NW_021430773.1:0-245 GCF_001605985.2 Dendrobium catenatum | reverse complement strand
ATGCTGGGGCCATCCTAAACTTTATCAATTGAAAAAGTATACGTGCTAATGGCTCATGATTTCTAAAAATCATCTTCAAATGATTTCAAACAAAAGATTTTTTTTGTTTCTACTAACAACAGCCAGCCAAACTCCGCATATTCTAATATATTCAACAAGGAACAAAAATAGGTACTTAAAACTCTATTTCTTCGAACTTAAAATCAGAACCACCTTAATATATAGACAGCACTTGTATGATTGGT
>NW_021430772.1:0-466 GCF_001605985.2 Dendrobium catenatum | reverse complement strand
TCCAGGACGAATTTAATATTCGTCCCGAGAAGAAACTCTCGGGATTCTCACTCGCAATGTTTGTCCAGACAAAAAATAAGGTTCGTACCAGGACGAAATTCTCTGTATGAGATCGTACAGGATGAAATTAATTTTCGTACCTGAACAAAACTCTCTAGATGAGATAGTACATGACAAAATATATTTTCATCCCTGGATGAAACTCTCTGTTTACAATCATCCCAGGATGAAACATATTCGTCCCAAGACGAACTGAACCGACTTACGTCAGTTGGTTACGTCCTGTAGAATTTTTGGAAACCAACCTATGAAATAACCGTTTCATACCGGACGAACATAGTTCGTACGGGACGATCAACGTGTACGAACATAATTCATACCAATATGCATTAGGTTCGTTTCCGGCACTTTAAGTAAAATCGTCCAGGACGATCCACGATCGTACAGAACGATCCACTGCATACAT
>NW_021430771.1:0-418 GCF_001605985.2 Dendrobium catenatum | reverse complement strand
AAGAGATTTAGCCCAATTAAATGCAAAATGTTTGAACAGTTTTTTCTGTGCTTTAAAATCTGAGGATTACATGTGTGTTTCTACATGTTCGACTGGTAAAGAGATTTGGGATAGGTTATGTATCACTTATGAATGAACCAATGAAGTGAAACAATCTCGTTTGAATATTCTCTTTCATGACTACAAACTTTTTCGCATGAAACCATCTAAATCTATTTCTGACATGTATATGAGGTTTACTCAGATAGTTACTTCACTGCAGGCATAAGGAAGAGAACTTTAAACTTTGAAAAAGTAAACAAGATTTTACGATGCTTGTCTTCCTCTTTTGATGCAAAAATTACTGTTATAACTGAATCTAAGGATTTGAACACATATTCTATTGACAACTTACTTGGCTCACTCATTGCTTACGAGC
>NW_021430770.1:0-286 GCF_001605985.2 Dendrobium catenatum | reverse complement strand
ATACATGGAGTATGGAAAGGGGAGCAGGAGAGTGACATTACAGGGAGACCCCAGCTTATGCAGAACCAGAGTGGCCTTAAAGTCCATCTTCAGGACTTTGAGAGATGAAGGAGAGGGCTATCTGATAGAGCTACAACAAGTAGACAGGGAGACCGAAGGGGAATCAGAAGTCATACCGGAGGTGGTTCAGGATCTTCTACAGCAGCACTCCACAGTGTTTCAGATGCCTAAAGGGCTACCCCCTGTCAGATCTAGAGAGCATGGTATTGTGTTGAAGGCAGGGGTG
>NW_021430769.1:0-262 GCF_001605985.2 Dendrobium catenatum | reverse complement strand
GTTCACAAAATTCATAAGCATTCACTTGCATTTCACTAATGCATTCATCAAGTGAGGGCTCAATTGCTTATGTTTATTTATTCATGATTGAGTCCTTTGCATTTGATTCAAGCTTACACTCAATTCATTATTGATACATGCTCACTTGTACTTGAGTTATGACTTGTTAATATACAAATCATGATTTCATTTTAAAGTTTCATGTCACCCTTCATGAAGTTCAACTTATATGCTCATTTGCATGATATTGCTTAAACCATAC
>NW_021430768.1:0-899 GCF_001605985.2 Dendrobium catenatum | reverse complement strand
TTGGTTGGTTATAGATGGAAAACATATTTTTGAAATTAATGATTTGATTTTCACACATTTTGTATGTGAATAAAATTATAACTTTTGGAGATTTTTCAGAGGATTGTGGAGCTTAATGCTGCTTTATATTTATGTACATCCATCCAAATGATGGATCTAGCAAATTCTATTGTTTTCGGAAAATTATTTTTCTAACTCCAACAACCCATATGTGCCCTTATATGCATTTTACTTGCAGTTTCCCTTGCCATAGACGTTGTTTGAACTTGGACCTGCTTGGACAGCTTGGATTCTGTGGCTAGTGCTTTGCCTAGGTTTAGAGTTTCCCATGTCAACTGAAATGTGATATAAGTAACTAGTGCAACTAGTGCACGGGATGAATTGAGGGCACATTAAAATGACAGAAAAAGAACAGATAAAAGATATTGATGATACAAAAATGCTATGTCAAATTATGTAGTAAATTATTGGTTTTAAATGCTATGTATCTGAATATTCTTTAGTTTCTTGAATTTTTTTGGCATTAATTGATCTAGAATTCTACGTAATTTAAAATCAAATGAAGATAATTTTTTTTCTAATACAGCCACAATCTGTGTCATTAGAAATCACTCTTTTGAAAAAGGCTTGTATATTAAGCAGTTATCCAAGTAATAACTGCGAGCGGAAGGCAGTGCTTGACATCTTCTTTAGCATCTCAACTATAAAGTTGGAAAGAAATATGATAGAAAATGGCCACCAAAATCAGAGAAAACTGCTGAATTTCAGAGAAATTCAGCAAGCAGGGTGCATATTTTACAAATAATATGTAGAAGAAATGAGAAGAAAAGCACTTGAAATTCAGTAATAGAAGAAAAAGAACAATCCGATACAATGAATTTTTAATTCGAGAGGAAGAT
>NW_021430767.1:0-226 GCF_001605985.2 Dendrobium catenatum | reverse complement strand
AGAATAAAGCATTGTTTTGAAATATTCCACCTTGAGATCAGCTCATAAATAAGAGGGATATTTTGCTCAGACCCAGAAAATTACAAAAATTGTATGATCTTTAAACGTTTCAATGTGTCCACGACTTCAGGAGAAATTTACTGAGCAAAATTATCACTGATTGTTTGAAAAGTCGAAACATAACATTGAGAGGTAATTGGACGAACATATATCTAAAAAATAAAAA
>NW_021430766.1:0-574 GCF_001605985.2 Dendrobium catenatum | reverse complement strand
GGGTAGAAGCAGGGGGCCTAGCACTTAGCACTCTAACTGCTAGGCCAATTTTGGGATGTTCATATTCTTGCTATATAAACTGCCTCCTAACTCTGTTTTGCATATTTGAGTCTTTTTTTTTTATCATGTATTTGGTAGAAATATGATGTAAAACTTGTGGGGTTTGGATTAGAAAGCAAGGAGGATCAAGGGAGAAAGTACCTTTTTGGAGATAAAACTTGAAGATCCACACAAGTAGAGTCTGTAATTAATTTGACTGTGTTGTATAATGGCGGGCAACTCAGCTGCCAAACATGTTTGTAATAACTGGGACATTATTTACATTTCTGTATTTATTTATATATAAAAGCATGTGTTGAAGTGTTTATTGGGTGCGCAATAGAAATGTATGTCTTTCCTAGGTTTCTTCTCTTATTTTTGTGGGTGCGGCCTGAACTTGATCACGTTAGGCTTTTAGGATAAAAACTAAGTTTTCTACCCCTTAACATGTAAGCAATCTAAAAATAAAATCAAATTAGGCTCTATGTCTTTCAAGTTAGAAAAATTGCATGGCTCCCTTCAAGGAGCCAAGTTT
>NW_021430765.1:0-449 GCF_001605985.2 Dendrobium catenatum | reverse complement strand
AGGGTTAGACTTCATAACCTTGGTCATTGCACTAACACATTTTGTGCCTAGTGATTTGCTAAAATCTTTTTCCAGATTAGATTTGGGCTTAGTTTCTACGGGCTAAGCTCTACACTATATATTTAAGCTTAATGTTTTAATGAATTCATCAAATTGATAAGTTGATTACTATACTCATATAATTAATTCTTATGTGACCTAATTCAACTATCCATCATCTAGGTTAGTTAGTTCTTTAGTCTGATGAAAACTATACTCCATATACTCTTATTTTAACTTAGGGAGCTTAACTTGTAACATAGATTATCACAATATTCAAGAGCAAATCTAATCAGTTTTAACATTCATATATTATCATTTTACTAGAAAACCCCCAATAATCATTACATGTATAGCATTATAGGTCAGGACCAAACCCAAACTATTTATTTAACATCATATCTAAATAT
>NW_021430764.1:0-3075 GCF_001605985.2 Dendrobium catenatum | reverse complement strand
AATGGCTACGAATTTTGTACGTTTAATTTCAATAATTTGTTTAAATTTATTGATCATTAATATTATTTAATATAACGGGTAATAACTATTTTAATTCTTTTAATTAAATCCAATTAAGAGAATAAAATAATAAAATCAATATGAAATGAAAGGTTGAGATACTGGATACGTTTACTATAATAATTAGCTTAAATTTATTAATCATTAATACTATTTAATGCAACAGGTTATCTAAAAAGTCTTTTTTGTGAATTCTGTAATAACCATTGCAATTCTCTTAATTAAATGCAATTTAGAGAATACATTAATAATTGTAGCCAATATGAAATGAAATGTTGAATTTATAATAATGTTGGAAATTAATTGATTAGTTGAAAGCGGTTTTTGGATTGATAGCAGTTTTCGAATTAAAGCAGTTTTAATAATTTTGTCAACTGCTTAATTAATTATTTGAAAAGCGGTTTTAAAAATAGGAAGTAAAGTGGGCGTATGAGATGGTTTGGTACTGCATTTTTAGAATTAAAGCATTAATAATTTCAGACTGCTTAATTAATATAAATAAATGTTTTATGGAAAATGATAAATGATAGAATTTGGAGATTTATATATGAACGTTGTAGATTAATTTAAAATTTATAGATGAACGATCCGGATTTACTATGGGTGAAGTCCCAAGCCACTTTTATATAGTAGTATAGATAGTATAGATAGTATAGATATGAATAGTGTATTAGATTTAATTTGTTTTTTTATTTATTGAAAAGGCTTCGTTTGAGGACTTTTTTATTACTTTTTAAAAGTTAAAACAGTTTTTTAGTTTAAATTTTTTTATTTTTGATCTAGAAAGCTCCTTTAAGAAGTAGTAACTCAGTAAGAAAGCCATTCCAAACGAATTCCAGATTATCAAGCTTTTATGAATGTTAGCAACTAATTTTATAAATGTTTATGATATTATTATACTCATTATATTAAAAATATATTAAGAAAAAATAGTGGAAAAATTCATTATTATCACCTACTAAGCACATCCAGCACAAAATTTTTTATTATGAAATACTCATTTAAATAAGATTTATGAAGTTAAATGATAACCATTTTTATATATCTATTTAATCGTTTGAAGCTTATTAATTCCAATGTGTTTATTATTAAAACAATTTAAATTTTGTTTTTATTTGAATATATTCCAATTAAGACGAAACGTTATATTAAAATTATAATGATTTGCATATATATTATAACTAAATAATTTATTTTTATGCGTCTTAATCTAAAATTTGAATTCTTTTTTGTAAATACTATTTAATCACATAAATAGATTTTTTATGTATATATTTTTTCTTATTAATTTAAAATATTATTATCAACTTAAATATCAAAATTAAACATATTATGTTATAAAAAAGGAAAAATTATTCCATTCTATACATCCTATTATAAAGCCGCTTGAATTTTTTCCACACTGAACTAGCATCCGTTTTAGACTTCTTCAAATTATTCTTGCCTTTCCTTGATTTAAAAATAATTATAATACCAAATGTATTTACTACCCGCTGCATTTTTATCTCTAAATTATAAAATTAATTATGTTCATTATTCAATCTACCCGTATGCATTTATTCATAAATTAAAGTAAATTAATTATGTTCATTAATTCAATTCCCCTTCACTATACCAAAAATCACCTACCCGTTGCAATTTACCCTCAATAAATTAAAGTTAATTAATTATGTTCATTATTTCAAAATCCCCTTCATATACCAAACAATATTATAATAACTTAAATACCCGTGCATTTATTACCTCATATTAATATTAATTTTTATTATTCTTCAAAAATCCCTTCATATTTCCACCTAAATTAATTCTTCAAAAAACATGCTTCATATTCATTTCGTAACTTTTGCAATTACAACATGCTTCAATATTCCCGGCTTGTATCTGAGTTTCCTAAAATTATCGCCTGAAACAACTCACGAATTTCCTTCCTCTTCTTTGACTACTTCGGCGGGCTTGCCGCCTTGCCCTAGCTTCCTCCGCTCACCTGTCTTCTCCTGTAGGTATCTCTCTCTCAGTCTATCATCTGCTTGTCTAACGTTTTTTCTTACAGGCATTTAGTTACTCCACGTTTCTTTCTTTCCCATTAGTTCTGTTTTTATAACTTCTAAAACGTTTTTCATTAGTGGTTCCTTCTTCCAATTTTTTGGTTATGAACCTTAACTTATTTTTTACATATTTGGAAGATTGAACTCCACCGTCCAAAAGTATCTTCAAACACAACGGTTGCTACTTCCTAAGATCGATTGTTTATTCGTATTCTCTTTCTCCATCATATATAATTGCTAAAACTATTCTCACATGTTTTTCGTTTAGCTCTTTCATGGTTTGCACTTCTTATCTGGTTCTCAACAACCTCGGCTTCAAACGATCTATACTCTTTCGACTTTTAGAGGTATGTAGATCTTTCGTAACATTTTTTTTAGACACATGTAAGTTTTGCTATTCTTATTAAGCTTCTACTTTTAGAAGCAAAATTTATGTCCGTCAATCTAAGAAAAAATAAGAACAAATTTATATTATTTTGATTCAAATTAGTTTTTTAGTGGAAGGTAACCAATATATTGCATATCTTGTCTTCAATTGCTTGGCTTAGAAAAATTAGTTTCTCCATCCACTAAAAATTATTTAAATTGCAATAATTTTTTATAAGTTTTGTGTAATTATATTCTGAAAATTATTTGGCGTAATAATTGTTAAATTTAATTAAACTCAAATCAATGTGGATCTAAAGTGATTCTAAACAATAATTTTCAGAGTTAGTTTTTTTCAAAATTTAAGGATAAATATGGATCTAAAGTGAGTCCAAATAATAATTTTTTTTTGCTGGGTATACCGAAATGAGCCGCTTGCATGAATTTCAGAGTTATGCACCCAAATATGTGACTAGCAACCAAGTTAATAATTGTAGTTCAACTTTGCGTTATCAAATGTATAAAAAAAAGAAGAAATTAAACAACAAAAAAAGAATAAATCAATGTGGAGTTATCCCATCATAACCTACTATTCTTTATCAGT
>NW_021430763.1:0-784 GCF_001605985.2 Dendrobium catenatum | reverse complement strand
CATGGCGCTTTCATGAGATTAGAGTTGGGGAAAAAGACAATGATGTAGTATGAAGTAGAGTTTACTGTCCTGGCTAGGTATGCACCTCAATTGGTAAGTACTGATGATAAAAAATGCTACATGCTTTTGAGAGAATTGAATGATAAATTGAGGCATCCACTTGTGCCGTTCATAATTCAGAAGTTTTTAAAGCTTGTTACGAGGGCAAGACTGGTAAAGAATGACTTACCTATTCCACTATTTAGAAAAGATATGAGTAAAAAGAGATCAAGAGATGGCATAACTATGAGAAAATACACTGAATAAAGAGGTAGATTTTCAAACATCATGAGAGGATCTGTAGTTGAATCTAGTGTGAGTGTACTAAAGTGTGTCTGATGTGGTAAGAGATATATAGTGGATCATATTTTTTGATAACTGGACAGTATTTTATACATGGGGAGTGAGGACACCGGATGGCTGATTGTTCACTACAACAACAAGGGATATGATCCAGATTCAGAGGGGAGCAAACTAGATAAGGCTAGAGAATACTTTGAAGGGTCTATAAGCAGGACAGGTAAAAGAAGGATATCTTAATGTCAAAGAGGACCTACATAGTATGTTACACCAATACTACCACTTGTATAACCCAGAGTTTACAGTTTGACCGAGTAACAACACATGAATGCACTTAGAGGATCCACTGGTAAATTTTTAATCCTTGAATTGATTGATTAATAATTTGCATAGTATATTCTGCTTGAATGATATGTTGGAGCATGATTGTTTTTAATAAGTTCAC
>NW_021430762.1:0-230 GCF_001605985.2 Dendrobium catenatum | reverse complement strand
AACAGTCATTCAATCTCTGAAAACTAGCTTCACACTCCGGTGTCCAAACAAAAGGTACTACCTTCTGCGTCAGTCTCGTCAAAGGCGTCGAAATCTATGAAAATTCCTTCACAAATTTCCTGTAATATCCGGCCATGCCCAAGAAACTACGTACCTCAAATACCGTAGTCGGCCTTGGTCAATCAGCAACCGTCTGAATCTTCTGGGGATCAACAGAAATGCCTTCTCCG
>NW_021430761.1:0-242 GCF_001605985.2 Dendrobium catenatum | reverse complement strand
AGGTCAGGAGGACCGTAGTCAGCGGGCGACGAAGGTCAAGGGGACCATAGTTAGCAAGAGGCAAAGGTCGGGACGACCATAGTCGGCGAGGAATGCAGTCGGCAGACGACGAAGGTCCGAAGGACCATAGTCTGCAAATGACGGAGATCGGAAGGACGGTAATTGGATGACAGTGGTTGGGAGGACTGTAGTTGGCGGACTAGCCGAAGTCCTGCGGTGTTCGGCAGACTGGTGGAATTCTG
>NW_021430760.1:0-607 GCF_001605985.2 Dendrobium catenatum | reverse complement strand
ACCGCCGTTAAGCCGCTGGACTAACTTGTCGCCGGAAAAAACCGCCGGAATTTATTTTCCTACGCGGTTTTTACCGGCGGCATTTGAACCGCCGGAAAACCGCCGCTAAATTACAAAACTGCCGGAAAATGGTCAATTTCCGCCAGAAATTGCCGCCGGAAATGAGTGATTTTCCTGTAGTGTTTGTCCTATTGAAGTGTAACTTATAAGGAGGTCACTCATCCCAAAATTGCTTCTACACAAGCACACTTAACTTTGGACTTTCTTAATGAAATTTTAACTATTATGCCAAAAGGTGCATCAATGTTTAAGAGTTTAGCTTCTTTAATTTTCACTTAAAGAGGTTTCCACTCCCTTCTTTATCTGTGAGTGTGATAGATTTTCATACAAAGCTAAGATGTTAAACCATATATCTATTGGCCACCGCAATTGTTCCGGCACCCAACAATGAAAATCATCAAATAGTTATATTAATATATATTTCAATATTAAATGTCCATTCTATTTGGTTAAGGTCAATGGATATAGGCAAAATTCTATATTAGGACTAGACAATAACTTTCAAAATATTTGTTGCGTGCTAGAATATACGCGGCAGTAGAGTTAG
>NW_021430759.1:0-255 GCF_001605985.2 Dendrobium catenatum | reverse complement strand
TAATTATATTTAAATATAAATGTTATAATATTCATATTTTAAATATTGGGTTTTCTATAGAAACCGTATTTTGAAAATCCGGTTTCTATGATTTTGATGTTCTGATTTCTATCAAAGCCGGAATTTCAAGGTCCAATTTCACTATTTTTTAAATTTTTTTCTGCTCTACGATTCTTATGCATATTTAGGTACTAAACTTGTTCATTTTTATAATTTTGCCTTCTTTAAAGCATAAAAATTGTCTTATTAGTACAA
>NW_021430758.1:0-249 GCF_001605985.2 Dendrobium catenatum | reverse complement strand
CCTAAAAACTCAAAATCACCTCTAAAACTCCAGAAATATTTAATCAACCCTTAAAATCAGTAATCAACCAACCTTAATTAAAATTCATTAACTTTTAAACTTTAATCAAATTAAATCACTTAATTATACGAGATACCACTGGGTAATCTAGGCATACGAGGCTATTAACTTAGCCCCAAGGAAGGTGAAATAAACTTCACGGCCTCGGTGTAAAACAAAGGTGGTATTCAACAAATAATTAAGAATCAA
>NW_021430757.1:0-207 GCF_001605985.2 Dendrobium catenatum | reverse complement strand
GCTTGGGCGAGAGTAGTACTGGGATGGGTGACCTCCTGGGAAGTCCTCGTGTTGCACCCTTTTTTTAACCGGCCATCTCTTTTGTTTTTTTCCCTTTCTAGCTCTTCGCCATGGCCTACGAACACTTGGCGGTGATGGCTCGCCGCGCATCGAGCGATGAAACCCCCATCGTGGGACCCGTGCAGGCATCCGGCGGGTCCTATGTGG
>NW_021430756.1:0-990 GCF_001605985.2 Dendrobium catenatum | reverse complement strand
TAGGATAAAATAGAAGTTATTGCATTTTGTATGATTTGCATTGTATAAAAAATGGGTTATTTAAACATACTATTAATACAACCATTGATAATGAAAATATATATGTGATTGGGTAATAACTGATCGTTATTGCTTTTATTATAATGTGTGTAATAGACGAGTAAAAACTGGTTGACCTGTTGATTGGATATGGATTGACCTGTACAAAATGGTAAGCTGATGGGCTTTTTTTAAAGTATTATAGTTAGGTGTTATCCTTTACCGATACAATGATTGAGAATTATAAGGAGTTACTACTATGCCGAATGGTAAAGAGTGACAACTTTGTTTACTGAGCCAACAGTTACTAACTACTAATTATTGATTATTGAAAAATACTGATTAAGCTATGACTTTTTACTTGTTTAAATATGACTACCAAAATACATGTTATAGATTCATTGCTACTATACTACTTTACTACTACAATATTTATTTACTATCATTGTACATATTTATGATTATTGTATTACTTTATTATTATTGTCAATAATTTTACTGATGATATTGTAATGATATTATTACTAATATAGACATCAATACTATTTGATATTACTATTGATTCACTAATTGTTATTATTACTGTTATTGATTCATTATACTAATATTGAACATGTGACATACTAAGCATATAATATACTAATTTGATACTGATATAGAATATCTAGATAGTATGTGTATACTCATATATGATTTATAGTATTTACATAATTTTGACAGTCTTTACCGATGTTTTGGTTTTACTGTTTTATACGATTGCTTTACTGATTAATAGTACTAATATGATGACTATTTTATCAATTTGGCACTCACACTGATTTACTTATTTCCTCACTATATCTTTACTGACTTTTGTACTGTACTATTTTATTGTTATTAGATTTTACTGCTACTGCATATGAGTTTTACTATTTCTACCCTGATTCCTAATCATCTTATTGTTATTATTAT
>NW_021430755.1:0-266 GCF_001605985.2 Dendrobium catenatum | reverse complement strand
GATTGAATTCTTCCCTCCTTCTGACCAAATCAGCCTCACGTTGGTCGTATCCCCTACTCATCTCTTCTCTAGAAAGCGGTTCTATAGGGGGCATGTCGTTTTCCTCCTCCAAGATCTCCACCTCCGAATTTCTCTTCCCCCTCAAGGGATTCAGATTTCCTCCCCTGCCATGGCTGTCGGTAGTCTCCCTTACTTCCGATGTCGCCGGATTAGTCTTCATTTCAAGTATTTTCTTCATCATTTCCTCCATCGCGGTGAACTTCCCC
>NW_021430754.1:0-216 GCF_001605985.2 Dendrobium catenatum | reverse complement strand
TCCCCAATAGGGTTTTGGTTCCAAGGTAGAGCCCTAGGTAGTCGGCGGCCATCTACCGCCACGATCAGAGAAATAAACAATAAATGTTGATTGAAAAGCGGGAATGAAAATTTTGAAAATAAAACTTTCCCTCACTAGAATCTGGGAGTTTCACATACACTTAGAGAGTATAAAAGGATAATAATACTTTATGCACTGGGGATTGGTGGAAGAGAG
>NW_021430753.1:222417-227899 GCF_001605985.2 Dendrobium catenatum | reverse complement strand
CTTTAAAAGATAAGTCATCATATTCCTTTACTTGGGGGAATATTTGTATTTGATGAAGTATGATGTCGAACCAAATAATATGTTTGATGTTCTTATTTACGGATCTCAACGTGAAGCATAATGTCATCCCTAAATAATATATTCAATATTTTTTTAATATTTATTTTGGGATCCCAATCCAAATAATATATTCGTTGGTGTTTAAAAATTTATTTGAGGATCTCGGTGTGAAGCACGATGCAGACCCAAATATATATTTAAAATTTCCCCTGTATTTGAGGGCAGTTATGAGCATTATCATTTTAGCCATTCGTTAGAGTCACTGGTTGTAGCTTTAGCTCAAATTGGATAGATTTTTGCTTTTTTCTATCATGTGTTTTGTGTGGCAGGCTTGACAAAAGATTCTTAGGTTTTAGATTTAGTTGATAGTTCAAATGCCAAGCAGTATCTCGATCCTTAACTAGTTGAGGAGACTTTAATATGAATTACTTGAGTTCATCAAATTATGTGAGCTATGATTTGATAGTTCTTCATCCTCTAGTTGTTGAAATGAGAGTTCCTCTATTACAGCCTTTCTTAAATAGTGTTGAGTAGATTGAGCTGCCAACGATCTAGGCATTTTTTAGCTTGTTGAATCAGGCCTCTTACACCCATTCAGACTCGAGCTATGGGAAATGTGCTCCCTAATACTGAATCCACTAAAGCTGATAGATTTGAAGTCATACTATATGGCTAAAAATCTTGAGTTTACGAGCATTTGGTAGTTATTCGTAACTCATCTTTCCGCCAGAACTTTGATTCCCCAGTTAATCAGGAAAACTTAGTAGACTATGGCTACTTAAACTTGTCAAGTATGATTAACCTTCATGCCTCTTACAATCCCTTCTAACAGGTTGACAAAGTGGGGATTCTGCTACTACGGTCTTTCTTATGGTATGTTGAGTAGACGAAGCTGTCGGCGATCTGGCCATATTTGGGCTTATTGGATTTAGCCTCTTACACCTATTCAAACATTAAGCTTCATGTTGTAAAAAGATTTCAAGCTGCTCTAGCTCGACATGTTGGAGTATGTAGTCATAAAAATCTCTTTCTTGACTTTTGAATCTTGAAACACTAGAAAAGGTGGTGTCCCAAACTAATTGGAAGATCACCTGGTATACATTGACATTGAAAATTATTGTATTTTGATTTGAGTGAATGTTTATAATTGATTATTTTAAATTTTTATTTGAGGATTTTAGCATGCAGTGTGATGTAAACTCAAATAAATATTTAAAATGCCACATCTCTAGCTGGGTGATTTTAAGACCGAGTAATTTTAAAATTTCAAGATTTTAATATTTACTTAGGGATCTCAATGCATAGCACGATGTCAACCCAAATAAATATTAAAAGACCCAATATCTTATGGAGAGAATCTAAAATGAAATAAGTTTGACATATTATAGTTTTAAATATTTATTCGAGGATCTCAGTGCGCGGCGCAATGTCAACCCAAATAAATATTTAAAATGTCATCAGTTTCATTCTTGTATTACAAGAGAATTTTGAATCATACATCGTATATATGCTAGTAGATACATATGAAGTACATAATAAAATTCAAAGTACACATTTATTCCTTATACATATTACTTCTTCAGGTATCTACCATTGTTTGGTGGTATGGACCTTTGCTCGTTTAGGTTTATAAATTGATAGGCTCCTCCTTAATACTCCTTAATTATAAAGGGTACTTCACAGTTGGGCATAAATTTTTCACCAATTTTTTTGTGTGGGATGATTTGACTTCTCAGCACCATGACGAATTCCCCTTCTTGAAATAATCGATGATACACCATTTGCTTAAAGGACTTTACCATCCTTTCCCTATGAATTTTCAAGTTATATTTAATTTGTAGTCCAACTTCATCAAGAGCGTCAAGCTCTTTCATTCTCAATTCAGCATTTTACTTCTGGGTCAAATTGTGTTAGATAGCTACGTGAAGTGATGGTAGCTTAATCTCCACTGGTAAGACGGCTTCAGCCCCAAACATCACCATATAGAGAGTTGCTTTAGTCTACATCTTAAAAGTAGTATAATATGCCTATAGTGCTTCTGCCATCTTTATGTGGCCCTCTCTTTTATTCTTGGTGAGGATCTTCTTCAACATCTTCACCAGCATCTTGTTGAAGGCTTCCATCAAGCCATTTACATTTGGATTATATATTGCTGAGTACTATAAATCAAATTTATGTTGATAGATGAACTTATAAATTTTGTTACTCTTAAATATTATACAGTTGTCGGAGATCATACGGTATAGTACACCAAATATATAGACAACATTATGGTTAAAAACTTATTGACATGCTCAAACGTGATTTCTTTGAATGGAACCACTTCTGCCCACTTAGAAAAGTACTCAGTTCATGCAAAGATGAAGCAATGACCCACTCATGACGGCGGATCTATTGTCCCGATTATATCTATACCCCAGTATTCAAATGGCCATGACGCTACTATTGGGTGTAGAGGATTTGGCTATTGATGTATAACTTCATGAATCTAACACTCGTGGATCTTCTTAGCGTACTTAATGTAATATGTCACTCTTATTGGCCAATAGTAACTCATCCTCTTGATTTTAGTGGCCATTTTTTATATAATTGATGTGCACCATAGAGTCTTTCGTGAACTTCTATCACCCTTCTATCAGATTCCCTAATCCCTAAAAATCTCAACCACATTTGATCAAAAGCTCATATGTATAGCATATCATTGACGAATGCATATTGTAACACTATTTTTCAAATTTACGTGGCTAGAGACTTGTCTATCAGGAGTTTATTTTTTTGAAATAGTTGATGAATGGTTGCCTCTAAACATCTCCTTCCTCAATACTTAAGCAATGTAACCATGGCTCTGAGCATCTATTGGTTTTACATCTTTTGACTACTTAGCATTCTTCTCATTAATTTTCAAGAGTGATCTATTGGGTAGGTTGAGGATCAAATGGGGTTGCATCCTGTTGGCTTGAAATTGTACTCCCTTTGCCTGCGAGAATTGTAAGATTGCTGGCTCTAAGACCCAATGACTGTGAGCCATAATTATTATAGGCCTTTCCTCATCTTTATTTGTCATATCTTTGGCTAATTTGACCAGACAATCTGCTTTGACTTTCTAATCTCGAGGAACTTGAGTTATTATAAAATTTAGAACTTATTTCAGAAGCTTGAGAGCTCACCAGTGATAGTGGGATAATTCATGTTTATAAATCTTATAAATTCCTAAGACTTAATTTGTCATAAGATGATAGTCATTGAAGATTTAGATATTTGTGATTCTGATATAGATCGTAATCTCTTGTCCCACTATTAGAGCTTTGTATTCGGCTTTATTGGTTGCACGGGGTTCAGTTAAACTAAACAAAATCCTCATTATGCCTCTATCAGGTCTATGGAAATCAGATCGATGTCGGCTCGAGCTCTTGTAAAATTTGGAGGTTTGGCAGGTTTAATTGATGATGTCCCATATAAGTACATCTCCCAAAATTATAGTTTCTCATTTTTCTCAATCTGCATAATTTGCTCATATGGAAAATCATCATTGAGTGGGAAATCTGTAGGGATAGGATGTGTGGCAAGGAAATATTCCATGGCTTATCCTTTCACTATATTTTTAGGCATTTATGTAATATTAAATTGTAGTAATATTACTGCACACCTGGCTAAATGACCTATCAACACTGGTCATGTCATCAAGAACTTCAGCCAATCGATCTTTTATCTAAACATAATCTTATGAGAGAGTATGTAGTGGTGGAGTTTCTGGACTGCAAAAATCAATGCCAGATAATGCTTCTCAATAAAAGAATAATGTATTTTGGCTACAGTCAATCTTTTACTTATGTAGTATAGTGCATTCTCTTTGCCTTCTTTATTATGTTAGACCAATAATACTATGAGGGACTCTTTTATTGCCGTCGTATAAATATAAAGGGCATTCCCAAAATTGGTGCTATAAAAAATGGATGGATTAAATAAGTATTTTTTATACTGTAAAATACTACCTGGCATTCTATGTCCCATTTGAAGCGAGTGTCTTTCTTCATTAGTTTAGAAAATGGCTGGCACCTACCTGATAGATTATATATGAATTGTCAAATAAAAGCTAATTTCCCTTGAAAGGAGCAAATTTAACTAAGGTTCCTTAGTGGCGACATCTCTATAATTTCTTTGATTATGTGGGAGTCAATTTTAATTCCTCCATGAAGAACAACATACCACAAGAATTTGCCAAATGAGACCCTGACAGCACATTTGAGAGGGTTCACCTTCAATTCAAACTTTATAATCCTCTCAGATACAAACCTCGGGTCATTTAAGTGATCTCTTCGGCCCATGCTCTTGACAACTTGGTCATCTATCTAGTACTTAACCATTTTATGAATTAAATCATCATAGATGTGCATCATCTTCCATTAGTAGGAGGCACCAGCATTCTTCAAGCCAAATGGCATTACCATGTAGCATGAGCTTCTCATGTTCATGCACCATATTAATTTAATTGTAGCTCGATGATCTATCTATAAACAAGAACATATCATAGTTGGATGTGTTATCAACTAAGAAATCTTGTAGGTACTAACTCTCCAAAATTAAGGAGCCCATAAAACAAGTCACTATTTGCTTCTTCTTATCTTTGTTCACCTTTATAGAATAAGGTCCCTTGTCCGCCTCTTATTCTGTGAGGAGGCACGTAGAAAGTTATGAGCTCTTCTATATTATGCACCTCTCGGGGAATAATTTTCCTAAAGTGTTGCAGCGGGATGCGTGTGACTATGAATACACTATCTAAGTTTAACAAACTATGCATTCTTCTTGAGAATACACACTACATCATATTCGTGTAGGTAGACTCGCATTCATAATCATAATTTGAATATTTGGCCTTCTTTTTTTCTTTCGCCGTTGACTGGCATACTCTATGAGAATTTTTATGGGTAGCATCATCTTTATCTATTTCACTCCTAGGTGAGGTACTTGTTTTCTTTCTTTAGTAACCATTGCTGCTTTGTGAAGAGTTGGTGTTGCCCTATTTCTCCCCACCTACTTATTTTCACCATCCTATTTATATCTCCTTGTAATATCTGAATTTGATGCCTGGGCCTCAAGAGAGCTCGACAGCTTTGGCTTTTTCAGAATTAAGTACTTAGCATCTTAGTAGATTATTGCTTCATGCACTACAAAGGGTTGGATCTCACAAAAGATTTTGAACTCCTCTTTATCCCTAAGGTACTTTATGCAGTGGTGCAGCGTTGACAGGACAACATCGTAATCATGCAACCAGGCATGACCCATGAGTTATAACTAATTAAATTTAATCATAATTAATTATATTTAATTATAATTAATTATTTTTAATTATAATTAGTTATTATTAATTAAATTTATTTATGATTAAATATTTTAATTATAATAAATTATTAAATAATCATAC
>NW_021430753.1:127724-222204 GCF_001605985.2 Dendrobium catenatum | reverse complement strand
AAAAAAAAAAAAAAAAACTAACTTAAGCAGTAACATAGAAGACTTGTATTTGAGCAGAATTGCATAGAACTTGGAAAATATGCATGGGACTTATATGAATGACAAGGATCCAAATGCAAACTGAACAAGGGATTTTAATTGAACGCAGGGAACAAAACCCTAAATCCTAAAATATGCAATTAAAATTAAAATAAAAATTTCAAATAATAATTTATTGCATTCAAATAAATACAAGCCAACAAATAAGAGACTCACGGTGGAAAACTTTTAGATGTAATTGACTTGTAAGCAATATCAATCAACTACACAATGAACAAGTATCACCCACACACAAAAGTCAAAGACTTGTTATGCAAGCAATAATATGCCCGTAGAATGAAGAGGCAATGAATGATAATTAACTTAATACATCATAGAGATTACAAGCGAATATCAATCATCAATACATATGAATACATGAGACACAACAAATGATGCTTATTAATGCATGATAAATGCAATGAACTCCTACAATAGTCCCCACACAGTCGATGTGTTGTACTTGCAAGAAATAATAGTCAATTGTAGAAAGCATGGATATCTCCCATATGCATTAATGGAAACCTCAATATAAGCAACAGTTTTCCTATAGATTGAAATGAAAATAATGGCAATTAATGAAAGATGACCTATCATGCATACAATAGCTTACATGAAGACAACAGGCACTGAATGGAGCAATATCTCCCAATCAACACCAACAGTCCGCATAGATCTTACTACTACCAACAAGTACATAAATACCACATGTGAATGATGATGGTGGATACAACATAGGTACAGTGGTTATCCTACAAGCATATTTAATAGGATTGCAATAGATATGCAAATAGAGAGCCCATGAAGTGATGATTTGTATGAAAGCTGGTACCAACAGTCTATTGTGAATGCAAACATCATTAAATGGCTCTAGAAAGCTCATCAAGCTATAGTGACCCATCTATGGATATTGACGTGCAACTTGTAGCAAATGTCAGCCTATTCTTGCAGTTGACAATAATGAGCAGATAAACAAGTACATTGATTCGTCTACAAGCAATGATAGTTGATATAATATTTATGGATAATAATAGTGGGTGTATCGCAAATACGATGAATCCCTTACAGACACAAATACATACTCCACTTACAAACAATCATAAGAGACCTATCAAGCTATAATAGTTCAGCTGCAGGTGTAACAAATAATATGGAATAGGTGCAAACATCTAAGGGATATTGTAGGAGATCTATTGCACTTGAAACATGTTGTTGATCAGTAAGTGTAGTGAAACTGATAATAAATGCACGTCAAAGGTGGTCTATAACGACATGCAGACGAGCACATTGGACATGCACCTACAGCAGCGATGATTGAGATAATGCAAATAAGTTAGGTATAAAGACAACTCGATGCACGGAGGAAGTCTATTGATGCATCATCAAAGGGAGATTTTAATAATGACATGAAGTTAAATGATATAATAAATAATTCTATAGAGTCAAATAATGATTAGTTGAAATATGTTTCATATTACCCTCTCTATAGAGACATTGAAGAATTCCAATAACTATAAGTGTTTGTAATCCACTGCAAGGAACTCGCTGATCTACTAACAACAAAAGGCCCTAGCTATGATAATGTGATGCATAGTCAAATGGTTTTATGAATGATTATATAGATTCAAGGAATGAGCACATGAAAAAAAATGAATGATATCTCATTTAAACATATGTCAAACCATTTGAGTGAAGACCCAAAGATCAAGCCCTTCAACTCAATGTCCTACCCTCATAAAGAGCTAGGGACAAGGCAATATGACCATGTACTAATTGAATTTTTGGTCTCATCGGCTTATAATTCCTCATGTATTACAAAATGACATCATGTCGTTTAAGATGTATGTTCCCAATCTAAATAAGGATCGGGTGACTCATGGATTCGATCTCCTAAAGAATAAAAAAAGGGAACTTACATCAGAATAATGAAGTACTTTATGGAAACCAGGTGACAATGTTATGATTCACTTGTAAGAAAAAATAGGGAATCAATAGTAAGAACCACGAGCCATTAAAGCATAATATCACACCACCGAATCTCAATACCCACAAGCATATAAAAGGCATTAATAAATCCCAAAATAAATCTCTGTGTAGTTAACAACAATGGTCACCTATATAGTCAAACACCCCTTTGCATTGCATACAAATATCTTAAAATGCCCCCTCATACATATATTGCAACATACATAATAACTCATTTAAACATATTACTATTGCGTTTCAAAATGCCATATAACGTGTATCTATGGGAAGTCGAAGATTTCATTCTAGTGTGTCATTTAACACTAGAATTACATCTAAAAAATACATCAGCATAAACTTACAATAAGTAGAGGGTTTCACTCTAGGATGTCATTCGGCACTACAATTATATTTTAAAAATCATGTTATGTGTGTATGAATGCATCATACAAAATGTTTCTAATAACATATACCATCATAGGCTTTGGAAAGCATGTTGTAGGTACACATGTGATATCTGAGAATGTCACAAGGGTTTAGAAATAAATTTGGATTTGAACCTGATCCTCTATTAGCAAGTAGACAGAGTTGATAAGGTTCAATCAATAAAAATGTAAAAACCCATCAACTCATCGATGATAGTCATCTTGAATGCTTATCTCAACTAAAGGGAATTATATATTTATAAATGCCCTCAAACTTTCACAAAATGTAAATATTTTTTTAAATAACCTCAAAGTCTTCCAAATGATGGCCGTATTGACAAAAAATTTGAACTGAAGGGGACCTATATTGCTTAAAAATGCCTCCAAATGCTCATAAAAAACTATGATTTTAAATAATCACTCAAGTTAAAGATATTTAATATTAAATCTAATCATCAAATACTTAAAGAAAAAACATCCACCCTCTATAATAGTTTATCGAGATGGACAAATCTAAAAATTATTTCATCTCATAAAGAGCTAATGTCTAGTCGAGAATATCACTAGGATTCATTCTCAATCTATCTCTGGCCAGTTAGGACGTTGCAAGAGTCCTCTAACTAGTGGTTTAGGTGCCAAAAGGCACCACACCATGGATTGTGCCACCAAAGGGTAGCACAAGTAAATGATTATGATCGGGACCCTCTACACCAGGTGGCTTTCCACCAATTGGAACGATTATATTACGGTCAGGGTCAGCGCTTATATACTCCCCAATGGCATTAAATCTCCTATATGAGAATCAATAGGATATAATTGATAAGGAAAAAATCCCTCTGTTAGCTAAGGTGGATTCAAATTTATCCTTTTAGACAAATATTCACCCAGGTCTATAAGTTACCCTTAGACAATATAACCCATGGATGCTGACAAGGATCCTTATATTAGGCTAGATCAACTACCTTCTCTAACTAAGTAGACAAGGGACCATGATGGACTGAGATGACAAAACCATGGGATCTTGATCGGGCTCATCATCATTCCCCTCACCATCCATTTTAAGTGTAAGATGGTGAAATTTCTAATTTTTAATTATCAAACCATCAAACACCTAAACCCATATTGTTACAATATGTCAGATATGTGTATCTCTATGTATCTGATTGATGATTAACCTTAATCAAAAGTTCTCTCTCATTATTGGGAGGGGTAATTAACTATAGGGACTTGCTCCTATAGGAAACTAAAACTCATATCATAAATTCCTCACTAAATAAGGGCGAAATCTCTAGGTAGTCTCTTATTTCAATCCTAATCTTCCTTTTGAAAACTTACTCCGGAACCTAATCCATTAAAACTCCACTGTAGAGGGGAGGACGGGGCAAATTTTTGTAGCCCATAACTTAGGAAATTTAGTTAACATGGCTTTAGTATTAATTCCTAAGTCTTGTTTAGATATGATTGCATCTTTATATTATGACATGCAGTTTTGTTCGTATTTGGGCTTTTAGCTATTTTATTGCATGTTGTTCTTATTTTACTATGCTTGCTCCATCTCGGGTTTAGTTAGTTGCATATTTATATTTTTTTAATCGTACTTGCTCCATTTAGCTTGAAATAGTTTTTCTTTGCAGCAACTTCACACTTCATATTACTAGTATAAATACACGTACATATGGTGCAAGTGAATAAAATTTTAAAAATAAAAAAAAAAGAATATTATAAAATAAGAACAAGTGAACAATAACACATAGTAGCAAAAGTTGACCTACCAAAATTTTTTTCTTTATTATAAGAAAATTTATATATGGGAAAATGCAAATACAAACAAATAATAAGAAACAATATGCTGACGTTATATAAATATATTAAAAATAGAAATAGAAGTCATAACGTTAATTAATAAATACCAAAAAAATTAAGATAGTTATTATAAATATGAATAGTTATGATCATTTTTTGTAAATAAAAAAGTTAGCGATGTTACAAAAAAAATACTATAATAAAATGTGAAAAATAATTTACAGAGTACTGTTATAATTTATTGACATATTAAGAAAAACACATTAATTATAAAATAAAAAAATAAAAAATCCTCAACCTTTTTCATCCGAGCTTGGGACCATCATTACTAGTTAAAAAAATGTATAATACTACCTCTAAATTTGAATCATTTAACAATAATAAAAAATCTATATCATTTAAGAGCTGAATTATAACTCAGCAAACACTGATAAAACACTTCATTTTAGTATAATAAAACCCACAATCCTAAATGATCATGAAATCCAAAATTATGGAAGAAATATTAGAAGATGGATAGATCAACTATGAATATTCTCTAATGTAAAAGCCACAGAGTAGTAGGCTCCAAATAAGACTTGCTATATTTCTTTTTTAGAAGAATAAAAATAAAACTCATAAACCTCCTCGTATTGGTAAAATAAGATTTGAACTATTTAACAATAATACAATATTTTTATCATATAAAGGTTTAATCAATCCTTATATTCAACATAAACAAATTCAAGGTCTAATGACTAATCATAATGGATTGTTGTATAACAATATATTGAAAATTTTGCTATCAATAGAGTCAATAAATCTTCCAACACAAAAAAACCATGAAACGTTTCTGTAAAATTGTTCACTTGAGATAATGATAACAAGATGACAATCCAATACACTTAGGAATAAGTATTAATAAATAACATGAACAATTGGAAGTGTAAATGAGTCAAGCTTGAGAAAGTTTATCCTTGTTCCTACAGCAAAAGAAAAATGGACATGCAGGGGCGGAATCAGCCTTAATTTTTAGGGGGGGGGCAAAAATATATACAAGAAAAAATTCAAAATCAAATTCTTATATAGCATTATAATTATTAAATAAAAAAATTACAAACATTGCTTTATAGCATATAAAAAAATATTTTAGATTTCGTTTCTAGCAAGCTTCATTTTTATACACCTTCCAATCTATTGTAAATTAGTCTACAATAATAGATAAAATTAATATTCTAATCAATTACCCCAATTATCTCTATGCTATTATGTTAATATTATATGTAGAAAGCAAAATTTAATCTGTGTTTCAACTCTTACATTCTTTCTATCAAACACGTACTTGAACTCAGTAGTAAAAGTGGCTTCTAATCAATTTAAAACTAGACCCAGCATTACCATTGGTGTGTAATGTACCATAATTCCATAGTTGAAAAGACTATTTATGGCTTTATGCTTAAATAACTAAGAAAGCAATCATTTTCTGAAAGAAGAGCAATTATCTCAAATAGAGCAGGCGGACAATCAAAGCAAAAATATATAGAAATAGAAAACATTAAAAAAGTCTTTTTTTTTTTTTGGAAGATGAAAAAAGTCTTAGGGTAAAAAATAATGTTCAAAGGGGCAAACTATCAAATAGCTCTTATTCTAAGAAGAATTTTAATTTTTTTAGGGGGGGCAATTGCCCCCCCTGCACCTTAAACAGTTCCGCCCTGTGGACATGGGCATCTTAAAGATAATTTATACAGTTACAAAGTTTACATATTCTGTTAGGAGGCCTCATCATAAATAGTAACAAACATTTTATGGGTGGCATTGCATTGGTTGCATGAGAAGACAACCCAAGCCATCTATGATGCAGTTGCCATTAATCATATATATATATATATATATATTTATTAATGAATTTCGTCTGCTCGAATTCTATCAATACATTGTTGATTCATTATAATATCTAACCATTTGGCAACTTGACATTTCATTTGTTGTAATTTAATCGTGTTAACACCTTCGGGCATATACATATTCACAACCATTTTTAATGTTTAAATTACCTTCTTAAATATATTAAAGGCACTATGCATTATATACTCCTAATCTAATGTGAATAACTCAAATTATGAGCATAATCTTATTCTGATTGGGTCGAAGATAAATCTAATAGAAAATCTGCATCCTCTTGTCATTCCTTGATAATGCACATATTTCTTGATGCATTAAGATTGAGAAGATTGTGCTCGATCTTCTACTAATGATGGGTATCAAGCTCTTACAAGTTACAACTACTACTGCAAATATTATTTGGCTTCATAAGTTACTCTAAGAATTATGCATTTGTACTTCCAAAGTTGTGGCTATTTATTGTGAGAGTATCTTAGTTTTAGCACTTACCAATAATTACATTTTTTATACTTGATAAATACTTAAAATTTTATTTTGATCGGGCATGAAACTTAAGGTAAAATTATGTTAGAAATTTTCAAAATTAAATTCTAAACTCACAGTGGAATTGATGTTTAGAAAATATGAACCCAACGACACCAAATTCAACCCAGTCCGAGCCTAATTAAACGTGTCCAAATCAAAGATCCAAAGCGTATTTAGAAGGTTCAAACTATAAATTAGATGATCAAATGATTTTCAAATGCAACATGCTTATAGTCAAATCTAGCGGCTCGACGAAATAAATCCTACAAGCCCAAGATTATCAAATTCTGACATTATTATGGCACTCAAATATTTGATAAACGATCTATAATAAAGGGAATTGATATCAGCCGTCCTTTCAAATCAGTCCTAACACGCCCTTGATCTTGTCCCCATCTCAGAAGAATAAAAGTTGCAAAAGGGATAAATTCCTCTAATGTAGTTGCTCCAACCAGGGGCAATATATCAAAGTATATATCAAATAAGATGCATAAACGACTTGGTTTCCTCTAGGGGATAAATTCATTTCAAATGAAAAATAAGCATCGAACTCATACAAATATTTTGAAATTTATATACAATTTCATTAAATTTATATAGCAAAATTTCACACCTGGTTCGAGTGCACATTCATTTTCACCAGAAGTTGAAATTAAAATTACATCGACTTCATCTTTTGCACTATAATAAATCAAGATGATAAAAAAAAATTCCTTCCAAGCCATCGGCCTCCTCTTAATTGGCAAGTTGAGTGTGTTGTAGATTATTGTGATCGATACAATGTTTGATCCCATTAATCGAATATCTGCCTTCTATCTCCATAGTATATTATCTCCAACAAAATGAAGCATCTCTTTCATCAAGGAAAGATCAGAGCCATGACAAGCTTTCGATTATTTGACATTTTTTATATGCTGCTAAACAAGGGCGGAACCCAATGGGTGTCAGGGGGGGCAATTGCCCCCCCTCACAATTTTTTTTTAATTTTTTTTATATGGTTTTCTTAGGTAATTTATACTTTTTTTATTCATTTTTTAGTATTTATTACAAGGGTTTTTAGGCAATTGCCCCCCCTAAAAATTTTAAAATACTATGGTCTTTACGTACTTGCCCCCAACAGGTCGAACCCCGATAGGGGACACTGCCCCCTTGGACCCCCGACATATATGTCTTATAAATTTGCCCCCCCTGAAAATTAGGGCTGGTTCCGCCCCTGCTGCTAAACTATTTTTATCAGCACTCAACCTGATCACCTTCGTCAGGTCATTCATTATTCTCCTCCAGTTATCATTGTTGCCTACTACTCTCAATAGAGTACAACTCAACCACTGCCAGCATCGCCCATTCGCCTGATGTCTGCCATCAGGCCTTCACCTCTTATCAGCCATCATCAGCCTCTCGCTCGACTGCTATTAGTAGCATACCCTCAAATTGTCTCTTTCAACTCACCACCCTGCCACCGACTGACGCCGGAGTTCTACCTTACAACCAATCGCCACCTAACTTCCACCAAGACGCAACAAACTCATCTCGATTATATTGAAATTGATTATGATTTTATTTATGATTATTCCCAGGCCAAAGAATTTGTTGTGCATTATATTTCACCTTCAAATAAAGTGGCTGATATATTTAGTAAAGACAAAGACAAACAAGTGTTGCTACACTTTAAGTAAACAAAAAAAATCTATTTAGGTTTTTTCTTAACTGACCCAATTTGTTTTGCTAAAAAAAAAAAGGTATCCACCTAAGCAAATGATAGAATGGCCTAATTTTTTCCCCCTTTTTTTATTAAAAAAAAATAAAGATAAATCTTGATTTCCATCAAGCAATAATTTCTAATAGTGACAATGACCCTATGAGCAATAATTTCAATGTAGTTGTTCCTAATTTGAATTCCATGCCGAGTCTTCTTAGTGGACTCTGTTATCTTTAGCTATTTCAGGGAATCTCCTCTAGGGGTGTAAGTGAGTCGAGTCAGTGTTAACTAATAAGTTCATGAGTTTAGTTTATCGAACCACGAGTTCGAGTTCGAGTTTATACTCGAGCTCGTACATAAAACGAGCTTAAGCTCGAGCTCAAATTATATCGGCTTGAAAGCTTTTTGAGCTATTCGATTAAGTTAAAATATATTTTAAAAATTCATTTAAATAAACATTATATAATATTTAAACTTTTAAATTAATTATGTATTAAAAATTTTCCAAAAAAATTTTAAAACTAAGAGTCGAGTCAAGCATGATGCTTATTAAACAAACTTAAGAAGAACTAAATATTTTTAGCTCGATTAATCAGATGTCCAACTTAACTCAACTCGATCCGACTCGAATCAACTTGACTCAACTCAACTCATTTACCTCCTAATCGACCGTTACTTACAAGAGGAGTTGAATTTAATTTGCCAAATCGATTTCAAAGCACAGCGCATGATGCTTATGCATTAATTATTTAATGGCTGCAGTTAATTTTAAGAGGTCCAATGCATGTATTGCGTAGTTGAGTATGAGCAAGACGCTACTGTCAGATGATAGCGACTAAATACCACACGAATCCGTCACTTATTATCAGATGATGTTAACCGGGCTTTTTTATTTTTAATTTTTTAAATATTTAGGTTAATTAAGACAGATTCATACACGCATCAGATATATAAGATTCGAACTCAAGACCTCTTAATTGATAGCCTAAGCTTCCAATGACCAAGGTGAGTCGTGTGCTTTTTAAATTCCATATCGGTATTTTTTTAGAATTTGTTTGGGATGATTTTTTTTAAAATAATTTTTAATTAAACGTTTTTATATTTTATTTATAAAGTTGCTTTAAAAGTAGTAAAAAATCATCTCATATAAGAAAAATTATTACGTGCAGAGTTTAAATTGTTCGGATTTATGAGGATACATAGTAAATACACAAATTTTTTTATGTATTTACTATATATTTGTTATATACCATCACAAAATTTTGATGCAATTTGCATGTAAAAATTAAGTTTTGGTGATTTCAGTTTTAATGTTCAGCTAGGTCAAAATTTTTTTTTATTTTTTTAAACTTTTGTTATGAGCTGGAATATCGCATCAGTAGAAGGGAGATTTATTAATTTAGTTTTATGGGGTGGTTCACAGGAAAGTGGACATGTAATATATATGAAATAAGATTTTTTTTTTTTTTTTTTTTTTTTAAAAAAATAAAAACGATATGAGCATAATTTTAAAGTATATAATGTCCTCATTTTTTTTTTTTTTTTGAAATTGAGGCAAAATATTATAATATAAAATATTTAAATTATAATGAATGCTTGTTATGATGGTATTAAATGCTCTTTGAAAGTTTTGATATGAATGATGTGTTGTATGATGGTCGGGATGAGTCATTGATTAGAGACACTTGGGCCAATTCTTCTTTTAGAAGATAGTTGGGTTACTTAACGTGTATAAATAACTGGAGTTAGTGGGGAGTCCCTCTCCAAGGAGCAATTATTACGTCCGGTCAAATCCGAACATATCTGAATGTATACCGAACAATACTGAATGCTCAGTACCGAGTTTCGGGTGATGTGGCGCGTGGTTATTTGTCTATGAACGCGTTCGGTCGACCGAACGTAATAATTGCTCCTCTCCAAGAAAGTAGATAAATTGAGTCCAAAGTTGAGATAGGATTGGAAGCTTCTTGGTGGTCTTCCTCATGAAATAGGGGTGGCTTGACATGAATGTATAGACAATAACCTATCTAAATATTGGTGAAATTAGAAGACATAATCCGCAAGACAACGATGATTGGAGGACTATAGTTGGGTGGAAACAATAAATGATCGAAGTTAGGCAATAATGGTCTAAAGGTCATAATTGGGCAACTATGATCGGAAGAATGAACGATGGTTAAGGGAATATAGTCGATCTATGAGAATCAAAGGATTGGACTCAGGTAATGATGGTTTAAGGAGCATAGTTGGATGATTACAGTTAGAGGAGCTCAATTGGGTGATGGTAGTCAGGTACTAACCATAATAAGATGACGGGGTCAAATGATAGTAGTATGACGATAATGGCCTGAGGACTATAGTCTAATAATGATGGTCGAGATACCGTAGTTGGGCAATGGCACTCGAGTGACACTAGTTGGCGATGGCTGTTGGAGAACAAAAGTTGGGCTACATGGGTTGGAGATCTTACTTGGGCAACATTCATTGAAGGGTCGTAGTTGGACAACAATGGTATAAAGTCTATAATCAATGGATGGTAGTCCTAGTACTCACCAATTTCAAATCAATTTACAAGATCAAGTTTTATCTTTGGTTATCCATTTCATATAAAAAGTGGGGGTTATTTTAGTTTTTGATAGTGACACACTTTGCTTATATAGTTGATATTTGAAACTCCCAATTATACAACTCTATTATTTCCTTAATTATAAAATTCTTTTAGCAGTTTGGTGTCTTAATGACAACAAAATTAAAGTATCTTAGGCTCGTTGGATTTTTCTCGTTGAGACATTCAATTTGACTATAAACATGCAATATTTGAAGATTATTTTGTTATCCAACCAATATCTCAAAAATTTTAATTTTTTATATACATAGAAATTGACTACAAATTGAGAATTGGGACTACCCACCGATGCTTAGCTTGGTTGGTGGGTGTGCTCAGATGGGAATCCCCCATCCCGAGTTCGATTTCTCTCGAGCGGCAGCGCCCTTCAGTGGGGGCCCCTAAGCGCCGGCTACAGGTACAGTGATGTGGGTGGTCCGGTAGAAAGGCTTATGCAGTGCACCTAAAAATAAGAATTTTGAGCTTCAACTACGAAAGCTACTATTAATACTACAAGTCAAAGTTACTACTCCGAATCATTGACCATAATCGAATTAGTCTTGATGAGATTCCAAACTTGTCACATAGAGCCGGCAAATCCACACGATTATCCAGCTTTGGAATTCAGCTGGGAGTCCAAAAGCTCAGTAAGCCGGCCGGGCACCCGGGCAGTACCCGGGCAGCGATGGCAGGGGATTGGAGATGACCATTCGGATATTAAGCCAAGCATCATTAGACAACTACACTAAGTTTATTTAGTGATTAAGTTATTGTTTAAGAAGGCTACCGCCCCCTTAAATACTATATATGACACGTAAGCAGGTTCCTTTTTTGTTTTGCCTGGTGTCCTATTTATTTTCGAAAAAAAATTTATGGAAAAAATATTCAAATATATTTTATATTAAGACATGATTTAAAATTTCTTCAATTTATATTAAGATATGAAAAAGTAATCTTGTAAATAACATTAATTTCAAAGCAAATTCGGTTAAAATATTCTAATGTAATTTTTCTAGGTTTTTTTGGCTAAGATTAAAGGCGTCTCCAGCCGAACTCCAAATGATTGTAAGGCGTGGTTGGTTTTTTCCATTTGAAAGAAAAAAAAATTGCTAATTGGTGGAGGGTGAACAATGCGATGCCAATATTGGCGTTGCACTGTTCACCTACGTAATTTTTCTATCTCAACCGAATTTGCCGAAGAAATGCGCGATAGAGAAGCAAGACCGTTACCTTCGCAAAAGCATGCAAAACGGAGTTCGATTGAAGATGAATCACAACTTTTTTTAGTTTCACTGCATTTTGAAGTGAAAAAAAATGAGATTTTCGGTTGGAGATGCTCTAAGAATTCGTTTGTCACCGCTACACCTATTGATAATGCGATTGTAAAGCTACTGCGAAAAAAGTAAGCTTTTTTAAAGTTGTCTTAGAAAAAAACTTCTTAACTCAAAATTTCTCAAAAGTAGTGAAAAAAAAATAGTTGTCAAGAAGAAACTATGGTTGCGGTCTAAAAAACAAAATAGAAATAAAGTTGTTTCATACAAAGCCTAAGGATTCGTTTGGAATAGCTTTCTTACTGCTTCTAAAAGTAGTTTTCTAGCATAAAAATTAAAATTTTGTACTAGAAATTAAATTAAAATTTTGGTGCTGAAAAATTACTTTACGTACACTACTAAAAATATGAAGTTTTCGCAGCAGTTTTTAGTAGCGGTTTCAAAACCGCTGCTATGATTGATATATGCAGCATTTTTAACCGCTGCTAAAAAAATATTAAAATTTTTAATAATTTATCAGCGATTTAAATAAAGGCAGTTTGCCAACCGCTGCCATACCTTCCATTCCCCTTTTATGTCCCTCGCATGCCCTAGCTCCCGCTCCACTTTCTCCCGCGTCCGTCTCCCAAATGATCTGCCAAATGATCTTCTCATAGCCGTTCTCCAAGGTAAGCATTCCACTTCCACTGTACTTTTCTCAATGCACTAGTTTTCCTGTTGGCTGCGAGTAATTAGCGGTTGCTTCAACTCCGAGAAAGCCGAAGAAGATCTGATGGCGATCTCATCTTCTGCTAGGGTTTTGGAGAGGAAACTTGTGGTAGTAGGCTGCACCATTCTGTCTTCTGTGTCGGGAAATTTGATTTCAAGCTCTGTAGTTAGCTCCAGTCCCGTCGAAGTCTTCTTTCTTGCAGCCCAACTCTTTGATCTCAGCTCTCGCCATGTCCTATCTCCTGGAATCCTCAGGTTTCAGTTCTTTGGCTTTCCCCTAAATTTGCTATTTTGGGTGTTTCAAATTAGGTCAATTTTGTTTATTGGAGATGGTGTTTTGTTGTTTTGTAAATCATAACAAGCTTAAGTTTGTTAAGTAGCTTTTAAAAAATTTGAGAACAATGCTTATTTTATTTTGCTTATTTCTGGAGCAGATTGGCAAGGAGCATTTGACTCCGCTCTTCTCGTGAAGCACAAGGTGGAGAAGAAAAAGTAAGTAGAGTGGGAGTGGCGGCTCACTTGTATTTGGCTTGTGCTTTATCCATGGCATTGTTTTAGCTTGATGGGGTTTTTATTATTTCTTCTTGATTTGCTTAGGTGTGTCTTCAACTAATAAATATACATTTTTTTTGGAAAATTTTAATTTAAATTGTATATTTTAATCTCATAAATTATGACCCAAGAGTTCAACTTCCCTTAATACAAGGGCAGAATTAAGAAAGCTCGGGATGAGCTATTATCGACCCTAATCTTTTTTTAGTAACATTGTATTTTAATTATCTTATTCTCTTCATAAATGCATTTGCCCAGAATTCTAGCACAAATAATTTAATGTCATAGCTTTGTACGAAGATCCAACACAAAGAGCTAAATAAGAGAGTGGTGTGTAGCATTCATAAGAAATAACATGATTTTTATATGAAAACCTATGAAAAAGGTAGAAAAAAACACGGGGCTTTGCCCAATTTGAATGAATTCACTAGTGCTTGTAGTTGAATAAAAATGATAATCTTCCTTAGGGAAGGTATTGGTTCAATAAATATACATTATTTAGAACATTTTACATGACTGGGGATGGAAAACCCAAATGTCATGAGAGTTGTTCTTAAAAGAGTGATAGCATGTTAATTTGGTTAATAGGACTGTGTTTGGGCGACAAAGGTTAAAGGGATCTTAGCTAGACAATAGTGATCATAAGAATCATAGTTGGGTTGTAGTGGTCAGTTGGGCCAAAATCGGGCGACAAAGGTTGAATGAACCATACTCGGCAGGCAAAAGTGATCGAAGGAACATAATCAATTGGCAACAATGGTTGGAAGGATCGATCATAGTCGGGCAACGGTGGTCGGATGAATCATAATCGACGGACGCTTAAAGTTAAAAGGACTGTTATCAGATGACAATGGTCAAATGACCAAAATCAGTCAACAGTGGTTGAAGAACCAAAGTTGACAGTGACAATAGTGGGATGAAGACTTGTCTGTGGTTTCCATATGGATGTCCGATGACGATGGTTAGCCAAAGGTCCAACAACAATAGCCTAGTGGTGTGGATTTGTCGGCGGTGGTGCCTGGGTGGACCTCCTGAATTCTTCAAGCCATAAAGCTATTATATTCTTCATTCTCCTTTTCTCGTTCCTTTCATATGAAGAGTAAGGGTATATTTATAGTTGTTTAGAAGTGTCATGCTCAGTAAATATGAAGAAGATTCAGGGCAATTTCAGAGTGATCCATCAGAAGGCTGATATCAATTCCCTCGATTATAGAGCAGTCTTTAAAGTTTATATGTTTGAATGATGCCAGAATCAAATGATATTGATCTTGTTGAATTCGTTTCGTTGAGCTACTTGATTCAACTATAAGCATGTTATGTTCGTATATCATTTGATCATCCAATTAATGTTCATAATCTTTTAAGAATGTTTTGATCCTTTGAGGGCTCCGATTGAACAGAATTTTGTGGCATCAAATTCCTCTTCTTGAGATGTTCAATTTGACTATAAACTTTCTGAAATTTGTGTTTGGATGGTACCAAAATTAATTTTGAAAGTTTCTAATTCATATTGTATCAAGATTCATGCTCGATCAAAGAGATTTTTGCTACGTATCACTAACTTTGATCACCAGCGATCATGATAGGTGTTAGTGGGAATAATTAGTGGTGGTTAATGGAGCTCTATTTGTAGGCTTTTTTGGATGGACATTTTGGTAATTTGAATTGGGATTCAAAACACTTTATTGTATGGCTTTTATTTATTCTTTTAAAAAATAATTATTTATTCAACATCTAAGTGCATTAATGGTGACGTAATTGAGTTATATTGGGCTCATTAGATTCATTTTGTAGAGCCACTCAGTTCGACTATATGCATGTCTAATTTAAAAGATCATTTGATTTTTCAATTAATGCTCTAAAGCTTCCAAAAATATTTAAGACTTTGATTTGAAAACATTGGGATTCGAATTGGATTGATTTTGGAGTCATTGGGTTCCGCTTGCCAATACGTTCAGTTTGACTATAAATTTGCTAAGATTGTTAAGATTGGAGTTCAGATGACCCTAAATTTAATTTTAAAAGTTTTCAAATCAATTATGCCATGAGATTTGTATCTAATTAAGATGATTTTTTATCAAATATCAATAATTAAGTGAGAATTTGACTCTTAATACAATAAATTTTAAAAAATAATCTTTGCAATTGGGATTAAAATTTATGATTGATCATATTTTTTAAATAATAAAAAGGCAAGACGAGCCTGAGGGCACCGAAAGAAAAAAAAAAACATAATATACTAATAAAAAAATAATTATAATAATATTTAAAAACCTTTTGACTGTTCTTTCCAAAAAAAAAAAAGATATTCTTATTCAATCTTTTCCCGCACCGAAACCCATGCTCCTTCCCCGCTTCTTCCCTCGTAAGTATTTTAATTAATTTTCCCCAAAAAAAAGTATTTTAATTAATTAATTTATTTTTTTTTGGGAAAATTTTATTTATTTATATATAAAAAAAATTTACGAGGTGATTTTTTTTGGGACATTTAAGGCCAAAAAAAAAATCAATTGGAGCATGGGGGCGGGTGGTAGGGACCACAGTCCAACAGAATATTGATACGTGGCGGCATCTTCTAATATGATTGGTCATTTGGGCGGGAGTTGCGTTGCTCTCTCTCTTTAGTATTCCAATAATTCACTCATCGCTTTGGAAATCGAATTGACCGGGTTCAGTTCCGGTTCGGCTCGGTTCGAGTTGGCTTAACTCGAGCGTTACATTGAGCTTATCAGAACGAGCAACAGTAACGGTAATGGCGTCAAATCCCGTGGTGGTGCGTAGGCCCCACCGTTGATCAGCCGGCCAGCCGGCCCTGAAAGCATCGGGAGGCTTCACTGCTTCAGCGTGACAGGGACGGCGGGGTCCTCCCTCGTGCGGTGCTGGAGCCGTGGGACCCACATTAGGATTTTACGATCATTATTTTTACGAATATTGGCGTACAAATGGACGGGGGAGCTGTCGCGCTGCATTTAAATATGATTTTTTTAATTTTTTTTAGATAGGATAGTAGTTTCTTTATGATTTCAGTTCATGCCCTTTTTTTAAGTTTCATTCTTTTTCACAAAAACTTTATTGATTTTTAATAAATTTTTATATTTCTTATATCACCATAAATATAATTTTTAATTAGAATATACTAACTTTATCACATAGCTTTTTGATTTCATACCAAGTTTTATCTTTTAATAAAATTTAAGAGATTTACATACATAGGATGAATATTTTCTTAATAAAATTAAGGGAATTTAGATATATTTATCTATATCATATGTAAATTTTTATATTTATTTATACAATATCAAAATATTATCAGGCTTGAGTTACTCTGTTTGCAATTCATTTTCATGCAGAAAATTAAACAAAACAAAGAAAATAATTATCTATTAATGATAAAAGATCTTCTAGTTGTCGACGCTCAAAGTCTTTGAGACTTTTTTACAAGCATGAGTTAGATATCTGTATGGCCTAGGTTTAACATACACTTTAAGGATATATAGTTTGTTGAATACCAACTATTGGATAATGCATCAAACTTTTTTGGAACAATATTTTCTGTATGAAAGTGTTGGCATTATGCACCTCATGATCTATTGTTGTGATTTTGATAATAATAAACATATATTTGGATGTTCTAATTTGTGTGCTATGTATTTTAGACATTGGTTTGATGAATGTGCAAGATAATTGCCTTTATGAGATGTATATTTTATAACCCAAGTTCAATCTCTAAAGGAAATGCAATCGTTTCCAGCGAATATGTCCACCCAAAACTATGAAGATCAGCCTGAAATTGATGTTTCAGATGGATTTTTGTTGGAAAATAATCCAACAAAAAATTGAGCGTTAGAAACGAATTAGTGACAAAATATTTCGGTTAGAAATTGGTGGATTTTGGAATGGAAAAAATAAAGTTTTTTGGAGGAATGCCAAAGGATTTTTTCATTGGAATTCTCGACAAAATTCTTTGCATAAATTTTTAGTGAAATATGTGGAAGAATTCGCCAAAAATTCTCGAAAAAAATATCGTCAGTATCTCAATTCAAAATTCGTTGTACAAATCTCCCGACAAAAATTCAGTCAAAAATCTAAACTTATAGTGTAGATAAAAAATAATATTCTTTTAAGTGTTTTACAATATAACATGAAATAAATAGCAAACATTTAAGATAATTAAGCTTGACTAATATTTCAACATTGCACAAAAATATTAATAAAATATTATTTACACTATACTCAAACTATGGTCAATATAAAAAACATTGGAAATTAAATTTAAAATATTTTGATACCCAAAAATTACATATAATACATCATTTTCTTTAGAATTTTATCCTATTTATTTTACAATTAAAATTATATTTAAATATCATATATATTTTAAATTATTTAATTTACTTTATTTTAAGTATTTAATTAGTATTTAAATTAATATTATATAAAATTTTTTTATAAAAAATTAATATTTCTTTTATTAATTCATTTTAAATAATTAAATAATTATTTTTAATATATTGGTTTAAAATTAAACTCATTTATGACATGTTTAATATTATTTAATAAATTTTAATCATTTAAACAATTAAATAATTAATTAATATTAATATTTTAATTACTTTTAAATATAATAATAATAATACTTACTTATTTATTTTTATTTCTAAAAAAGTGAAAACTTTTATTATTATTTAATTTCAAAAATTATGCTTAATATTATTATTCTAAGAAATTTTTAAATTATTTAATTAATTAAAAATTTAAATTATTAATTATTAATTAATTAACTACTTTCCAAAATTCATAAAAATTATTTTTTCTAAATTATTTTAAAATATCAGAGAATTATTTTAATTATTTAAATTTAAATTAATAATAATTTTGGTATTTTAAATTTAAAATTCAATTACTTTCTAAAATTTATAAAAAAATTGTTTTTATTAAATTATCTTTAAATTATAGAAACTTTCATAATTAATTTAATATAATTTAAACCATTAATTTAATTATTAATTATTTTTAAATTATTTTAAAACCCTCTTAATTACTTTTAAACTTAAATAATTTATACTAATTCACTTTAAATCGGATTATTGTGTATAATATATTAAATTTTTTAGAAAATTATGTATTGTAATTTAGAAGTATTTTTTGATATCAATACTTATTTTTCTTGATTATTTATTTATTACTTAATTACTTTTATTATATAAATATTATTTTAATAAATATTATATTAATTATTTTTAAATTAAAAATTATTTTGAAAGCTTGCTTGGTTGACTAATGGATCTCTCATGTGCTTGCATACATTGAATTATTTTGAATTACCTTATTTTTAACCTTTTATATTCATATATATTTAATATATGTATATTTTAAATTACTTTAAAATTATACATATTGTTAAATTATTTAATTTTGGGAGATCCACTTCATAGAATTTTAAACATAGGTTGTATTTATGAATAACATTTATGGGGGAAAGATTAGTGAGTGATTGGGCTCCAATCATTCACTAATCGCATCATTAAGCTTGCTTAATTATTGCTTTTATTGCCTTTTGCGTGTGTAAGATGTACGGGCACTTAATCTAAGCTCTTCTAGATCTAAGGATATTGTATGTTTTTATTTGCTACATTCTCTTTATGTTACCCCAAGAGTTAGTCCAAACTCAATTTAATCTTACTTAACATAGCAACACCCTAAGGATAATAATTAACTATCAGTTAACGTTTAGCAAATTTAGAAAAATTATAGGAGCTTTTATAGATCCCTGATTGATATGAAACTTTAAAAAATTGAACTTAGTAACATCCTAAATCTCCTAGAATTTTCTAAGAATTTTTTGAGCCTTTAAACTCTTTAATTAACAAATCTTAATTTACCCCTTAATTAATCTCTCATAACTTTAGAAAATTATAATAAATTCAAATCAATTCCAAAAATTACTCGTAATATGCCAAATTCTTGAAAATTTAACCCTTAATCTCAAAAAATTAAATGCCCCTTAATTGGACTCTAATATGAGTTTTAAATTATTTTTAACTAAAAATCTTTTTTACTTAAATTAAATAATTAAAATTTATTAAAACTTCTATTTTTTTTCCAAATACTTGAAAATATCTCTTTAGGTCATTTATGACCTTTGGGGATGATTCCAAGTAGTTTGATCAAAACCCCTAAAATGCTCCTTTATTAAAAAATTTTAATAATTCATTAAATACCAAAACTTTGAAAAGTTATAACTAATTTCAGAAAAATCAAAATTGGGCAAACTAAAATACATTCAATTCTAATTAAAATATAATATTTATTAAAAAATATTAAATTTATAGAAACCAACCTAAAATAAAAAGTCAACTCTTCGATTAACTGTAGTTTAATAATTAGGGTCCAAAACTTCCAAAATTTATAACTTTGTATAGAAAACTCAAAATATAGCAAACTCAAAGGCTAATTACTCCTTGTAATGTTTATTATTTAATAAAAATTTTGGAACTCTAAAATCTCACCTATTTCTAAAAGCAACCTTTTGGACCCCCTTAGCTTAACGGGTAGGATGACCCCTAACCTTCTAAAATCAATTAATGCAATTTGATCTTTAAAGAATATTACTCTAAGTATTAAAATAGACCAACCAACTAACTTAATTAAAATGGATCATAATTCATTAATATTTAAACTCTAATTAAAATTTCCTTATTTGACCTTCAACAAACTCGAACATAAGGCAACTTGAACTAACTACCTGAAATATGACATATCCAAAGCCAAACAATCCTTCTACACACATGTAGAATTATTTGTTAAGGCTCCACTTTTAGCTCTAGGCTAGATCGGTGATTTACTTTTTCCTATCTTATGTATTGTACGCTCTTTTATATGGTACGTGTGCTGGTTGAATTGATTTACTATGATTATTTATTTTTATTAATATACTTTCCTTATTTATGATGTGATATTGTGTATTATATCTACTCTTAAATTAGAGATGATTTATACTAACTCAATCTTATGCATGTGATCATGCTCATGCAGTACTAAAATAAAAGGAGATAAAATAAAATCATAGTAAATTATATAATTACTTGCTACAAGTGCTCCAGAGAATATAGCCCCCAAAATAAATAAGAGCTTGTTCAAGTGTGTTTACTTTTATACACATATATATAACTGATTGGTATTTTTCATTAACTACTTAGGATAATCATGCATGAGAGTCTAGATTTTTTTTTTCATGATATAATATAATCAAGTTGTGAAAGTCCTTAAAAGTGAGGTATTTCAAATACTATGTACCCAAAGAAAAAAAAAAAGACCCTTCATAAGAAATTTTTTATTCATTTGGGTACAGTTCTAGAGGACGGACCATACGAAGATCGAAGGAAGATGATCCATATGAAGACTTGAAGATGAAATACCTTGCTTTTAAGACTTACGTCATTTAGTAGGATTAGAATCTAGGTTATTATCAGTGGGGCCTGACCACCATTACTTTTATGCATATTCTGGTTATAATTATATGACACTTGCCATAAATTTTCTTCTTTTACTATGCCTAGTTTTATTTATATTGATTTGTATACATTGATTGCACAGTAGAACTTGTCTATTTTTTTAGGTTTCTTGCTTGCATGTGTGTGGCCTAACTTCATTATACTCTCTAAGGACTAAAACTTTTTATACTCGTAATTAAATTCTAAAAGTTTTAGGAATTAAATAACATATAAATCTAATAATCTAGGGAATAGCCAAAATTGTCTGAGGCCACATGCATATTAATGTATTTCTCTCATTCCTTACTATATGACACTTTCCCATCTACTGATAGAGTCCGAATAATCTGACCTATGAGGATGAGGTCTCCGACCTGGGGAAGCTCAGTCTTTTCCAAAAAAATTATTTTTATAAGACTTTTTTAAAGTTCATGCATTTATGATTTAGAAATTTTTTAACTAGCATGCATTGTATTATAAAATAATTAAAATCAAGTTCTAATTATATTAGCTCTAGGAGCATTCACCATATATAAGTCTAAGGACAATTATAAAATTCTCTAAACGTCGATCTTATTTTTAAAAACTCAACCTCCCACCCATCTTTTATAAAGACCAGATAGTATAGATTTTATAAGTTTAGGGGGTTAGATGATTTTCCTTTTCAGGCAGGATATAAGCCTAGATGTATTAGCTAGAACACGGGTGTCAGTGTTATATAGAATACTAAATCTACCTTAGATCTAGGATTCAAGGATATTATATTCGATGTCTCGTAGTATCCCTCATCGGTGGATAACTCGCCTATTCTTTAGGGGCTATAAATCATACATTTCTGCGTCACATGGATGATGTCACTTCCATCATTCTCTCATATATTCTTTTAGTGCTTGGCTTTTTTTTTCTCTCTAGTTTCTTCTAAATGCTTTAGTCCCTCCACGTGTTAGTTTGAGCCGTGTGTATTGACTAAGCCACTTTGAACCCTTCTTTTCCATTGAGTAGGACTTTCTAGTCTTTCCCCTATGTGTCAATCTCATTCAAAGAGGACAATATAAGATCCTTAATTGAGAGTTTTCTCAGGCCTCGACTTGAGATATAATTAACCATAGGGACTTTGCGCCAGTGAGAAACTAAATTCTACCATCAAATAAACCCCCCTTGGGTTGATATATCGGGTGGGGGAAATCGATTGTTTCAATCAAGTCGTGCATATTATTATCCATCAGGGTGCGTTAGCGAGAGCCACTATCCTCAATGGTTAATCATATGTGCGATCTAATCTGCCCTTCTATTGGCTCACTTGCGAAGAGCACGGATGCTTGCGATTGTCTCGTCCGATCCCTCGAGATGGTGCGGTCGTATACCATTTGTGCTTTATTCCCCCATACAATGATGTCCTTTCAAATGTCCACACATGTTTTAGCTTTAGTTTTACACATATTAAGGTTTTGATATATCAAGTAAACATGTTTTGATTTGATTATAGTTTGAAGAAAATATTCTTTTGAAGTGAAATACTGAATAATGTATGATAAAATATTAAAATAAACATAGAAAATAACAACCTTTCCTAGAAATTCTAGGGTTGGAGTTCTATCCAATCCTTAATATATGCTAAGTTATGAGGATGTCACTTTATTTTTTGTTTATATTTCATCTTTAATTTAAAATTATTCAATTTAACTCAAGGGTAATTTCAATTTAAGTTCTAATTGATTTATAGTTTTTATTTATATTTTAAGGTTTGAGGTTTCAATTTTATTTCAATATTTCAAGAATGATTAAATACGCACAATTCTTCGTAAGATGAGCCATGTCATTTAAAGCACCCTAGACTTATCAACATGTATAACTCACTCAAGAGATGGTTTAACATTTATAACATCTGAGAGGTAATTAAGTGTTTTTTATAGTTTTTTGTTATTATTGATAGCCCTAAAGTTTGTTTACTATTCATAAATCTATTTAAATACATTTCCTTTGATTCTAGGGTTCTTTATAAATTCAGTACACTTTAATTCACATTTTTTAATTAGTTATGAATTTAATTAGTTTAAAGGCATATTATAGGAATTTTCTTGTATGTAAATTAATGTTGGGTTATTCCCCTAAATGAATTGTAATCTTCAAAAAGTCTAAGCAATAGACTCTTGAGGATCTTGGGAACAATCTCTCACATTTAGAGCTATCTTTGAATTTTAATGATTTATTATTACTAAAATTAGATAAATTTTAGGAAATAAGGAAATCCTATTTTCTAATTTTAATATATTTTGAAATTATTTTACATAAACATGGTATACTGATTTGTGTTTAAGTCTACTCCTTGTAAGCGAGTAGAAGTAGGCCATAAGCATAAGACTTGTTGGAAAGCCAAAGCCCCTTAAAGAAGTAAAGTTTATGCTTAATTAATCCTTTTTTAACTTGATTCTCCCCTCTAAGGGGAAGGTATTTCCAATAAACCTAAAAGGTAATAAATTTCAAATCATTCAAGGAGTGGCACTAATCACTCGGTGGACTCATTCATCAGGTCCACCTGGTCAACCCATCTTAGGCATCATTTAAGTCTCGAGATATAAATGATAAACAACTTTAAATTCTTTTTTAACTAGAAAGTTGTTATTAAAATATCTACTCGACGTATTTTTGCTTATTAATTCTCTAATTTCTTTTTGCAAGCCATTATATGAAGATATAAGAAAATAAGGGAACTAAATGCTTATCCAATAATATCAGCAGCTTCAACATCAGCATACTTTGAGAAGAAAAAAGTTTAAAAGTGCACTAATCAAAGACCAAAGTGCACTCGCCAAGAGGCAAGCATTAGTCATCTCTCAATGAGACTACACTCATTACTCATCACTTGGCATAAATACAATTGTCTCTCAATTACTTGGCATGACTATACTCTCCACTAAACCCTCGAGAGACCCACTTGGCATGTGATATGTGTCAATTATTCATATTTATTTTTATACTTTTAGCTATATATTAGGCTACTTGGCTTTTGTAAATAAGTTTGTTCTTTATTTAGCTTTTTTTTTTTGTAGCCTCGTAACCCTATAAATAAAATGTCATAGAACAATTAAAAGGACAAGACTAAGAATACCTAAAATCTCTCTTCTCACTCTACTACTTTTTCCTTTTTTTCTCTCTTACGACTTTTACATGGTGAGGTCTTATAAGTCTTAGAAGTAAGACTGGGTATCAACCGTAGATAAATATTTCAAATATAAGGGTTTTTAAAATATTAGTGTTCGATTTGAAATGAGAGAAATGCAAAGTAAAATTCAAAAGTATTTGAAATTCACCTACATGTTCAATTTTGGTGTATTTGAAAGTCGTTTGATTTGGTCAATTTTAAAATACATTGTAATTTTTTTATTATAGTTGCCCTGGTCGCCACCTGCCACCCAACATAGGTTATCCACCGAGACCAGCTACAAGTGGCCGCCCACAATCTCCTACTCTACTGTCACCACCGTCAGCCATTGCTATCGTTGTAATGAACACTGAATTCCTTTTATTTCAAGCCAAATTTTAATAAAATAATTACTTGCATTTATTTTACTCATCCAAATAATTTTAAAATACTTAAAATATATTGTATTTCTTTTACACTACCTTATTTTTAATTTGCGATCTTTTTTTCGATAAATCAAATAGCCCTTAAGTCAATTTTTTTCTTTTTAAGTTTACATATTTTGATTATTTTTTCTAATGCAAGATTTATGAATAAATTTTTTAATGAAAAATATATTATATCAGTCATATCTGTCCATATTTTGAGACCAAGCTTTTATTCATTTCTTACTTTCTCCGATCCTCCGCTCCTGTTCTAAGTAGCTATCCGTGCACTCGTCATCTACTCGCCCTTTCGTCCCTTCACCGTTTGCTATATTCCATCCCTCGATGGCTATATTGGGGTGAGATTTCGGAGAGCGGGCCGATTGCAAGAGTCACATCTTTGCTTTTTGAAGCTGAAGAGCAGCTAGCTAGTTAGGTTGATCTCAATCCTTCCGTCTCCAGAAACGGAGAGGCGATGAAGAGGGAGAACATGGACGGCGTCGCGAGAGGTGGGATTGTGAGGAATGTTGCTCCGGCGCCGGCGAGGATGGCGATGATGGGGAAGGCGAAGATGATGGGGTTCGACGAGGAGACAGAGGACGAGCATCTAGCGGTGCTGGGGTATAAGGTGAGATCCTCCGACATGGAGATCGTGGCGCAGAAGCTGCAGCAACTGGAGATGGCGATGGGGGGTGGTGCTCCGCAGGATGATGCGCTACTTAACCACCTTGCCGCCGACACCGTGCACTATAATCCGTCCGATATATCGAACTGGCTCGAAAGCATGCTCTCCGAGCTCAGCACGCCTCCCCCGCCACTGCCGCCAGTGATGCATCCTAATTCCGGAGTTTTTGACTTTCCGCCAGACCCGATGTCCGGCCACTCATCGTCTAACTTCTTTAATTCTGCTGAAACTCTAGCCACTATGGAATCCTCCACCGTTACCTCCATCGAGCTGTCTACTCCGTCAGCTGCCATGCTTCCTGCTGATTACTCACTCCGAAGTAACAGCGCTGGGGGAAACCGTGCTGTATACGGATCGGAGACACAGATGGAGAATACTGGACCCAGAGATCGGAAACGCATGAAGACCTCCTCTTCCTCATCGACTTCCAGAGGCGGATCTGGCGGAGTGATTGGACGGTCTGCGCCAGCAATCGGATCGATGTCTACCTCCACCTGCGGCAGCGAAGTATCATCCGCGATGCCGGTGGTGATGGAGGACACTCAGGAGGTCGGAATCCGTCTGGTTCACGCACTTATGGCTTGCGCAGAAGCGGTCCAGCAGGAGAATTACAAGGCGTCGGATATTCTCGTCAAACAGATCTCGATGCTAGCCTCATCCCAGGGCGGCGCTATGCGGAAGGTCGCAGGATATTTTGCTGAGGCCCTCGCTCGCCGGATTTACTGCCTCAATCCTCAGCAGGACTGCTCGCTAGACTCGGCTTTCTCCGACATCCTCCAGATGCACTTTTATGAGAGCTGCCCTTATCTAAAGTTCGCCCACTTCACGGCCAATCAAGCCATTCTAGAGGCCTTTGCCGGCTACCGCCGGGTTCACGTCATCGATTTCAGCATGAAACAAGGGATGCAATGGCCGGCACTGATGCAGGCGCTCGCTCTCCGCCCTGGAGGTCCTCCGTCCTTCCGCCTTACTGGAATCGGCCCTCCCCAACCGGATAACACCGACGCTCTGCAGCAAGTCGGTTGGAAGCTCGCTCAGCTTGCGGACACCATCCACGTTGATTTCGAATACCGCGGGTTTGTCGCAAACAGTCTAGCCGACCTCGAACCTTACATGCTTGAGTCCCCATCTTCTGCCAACAGCGGTTCCGACGAACCAGAAGTCGTGGCGATCAACTCTGTCTTCGAGCTCCACGGTCTACTGGCGCGGCCTGGGGCCTTAGAGAAGGTCCTTGGCACAGTTCGCGCGCTGAAGCCGCGGATTGTGACCATCGTCGAGCAGGACGCGAATCATAACGCCGGTCCGTTCATGGACCGGTTCACCGAGGCACTGCACTTCTATTCCACGATGTTCGATTCCCTGGAGGGAGGCGGCATCGCCGATGGGCAGCAGGACCAGTTTATGTCGGAAGTCTATCTCGGCAGACAGATCTGCAACGTAGTGGCTTGCGAGGGGACGGAGCGGACAGAGCGCCACGAGACACTATCTCAATGGCGAGGAAGGATGAGAGACGCCGACTTCGAGCCCGTCCACCTCGGCTCTAACGCCTTTAAGCAGGCTAGCATGCTCCTTGCCCTCTTCGCCGGCGGCGATGGATACCGCGTGGAAGAGAAGGATGGTTGCCTCACCCTCGGGTGGCATACTCGTCCCCTCATCGCCACATCGGCCTGGCGTCCCGCCGGCTCCGGCGAATCTTTCTCCGCCCCCGCGGCCTCTGATGCTCGTTGATCCAAGATTCCTCGCTGATCTTTCTTGCTTCATCTCGGCCGTCGGTTGGGCGGTGCGGGTTGGGCGGGCCGGGATGATTGGGCTGTTCGGTTTATTAGATGCTGAAGCTTCCAAGCACAGCTGGTTCCTCCCTATGTCACTGTTGCCCGCCCGAAATCGGGCATCCTTTTCCCTGTTTGTTTTCACAATTATGTTGATTTTGTCACCCCTCTCCTTTTACCTTAATGAATATGTTATGTTTGTATTTAAATTCCCTATGTCTGTATAAATATAATTAATAATTTTCAAAATTGGGACTATTTAATTCCTAATAATTAATTATTATAAGACTAGGAGGGCCAGCAGAGCTAACAATTATTACGTCCTCCGACCGGACATAGAGGAACGTCCGATCGGAGGTCAAATCGCGCCAAAAAATGAGAAATACCGAGCAATACCAAACAATAACGAGGAATACCATCACGTGAAGACTCAATACCGAGGTATACCGAGCAATATCGAGTTATACGAAAGTTGTTCGAGTTTTTCCTAGAAAAAACTCGGGACACTCGGTATAGCTCGGTATTGATCTTCACAGAGCGGTATTCATCGTTATCATCAAATAATACCTAGTAATATCGAGCAAATACAGAGTTTTTTGACGGGATTTTGCCTCTACGTCCTTACACGATTACATCGGACCTCTATGTCCTTACACTGGACCTAATAAAAATTCCAGCAGAGCATAGCGTAGCAGGCTGGAAGAGGAGCAGGAAACAGACACAGCTACAGCATTTTCTTTTTTCCCCGGCACGAAGATTAAGGGTCGAGATATCGGGAAATGTGAGGAGAAAACGAAAAACTAAAAAGGCTCCATTGCTATTTTGTGAATGGGAAAAAGTCTGATGGTGGCCTTACGACAGTGGTGAATAACAACAGTTGTCCTTCGGGCCATTCAGGTGGGCCCCGGTTGAGAGGGAGGGGAGCACAGAGGGGCCACCACTATGGAGGCCTAATGCCTTCATATAGCCATTTTTAGTTGTTATTATTTTTAAACATTTTTTAATTATCATTTTAATCGTTTATATGTATTTAGTTTTTAAATATTTTTTTTTTTTGTTATGAACGAATGAATAAAGTTTTTATTTACCTAATTTCTTTTAAATTTAATGAATTTAAATATCATTAATAGCGAAATGCAGATTTGGAATGAGGAAATTATTACATGCAAATGCCATAAATCTCGCTCATTGGTTGCGATGCGATTAGTTAATTTAGATGATAATTAAATTTTTGAAATAGAAAGCAATGAAAAATAAAATGCATATTAGAATTTTAATTCTTGTGAAATGATAATTATAATAATATTTTCAGCTTGAATATGTAATTTTTATAGACGTATTTATCATCTAAATTAACAAATCATAATCCTTTATGATTTGGAATGTTCGCCATTAAGAAAATAAGTATAAAATCAAATTAAGGCTTCATTTGAGATGGCTTTTTATCTGCTTCTTAAAACAAATTTTTAATACAAATGTTTTTAATTTTGTGCTAGAAAATTGCTTTAAAAAACAATAAGAAAGCCGTTTCAAATGAAACCTAAGTTTTGCAAAGATGAGCATGTTTGGGTGGATGAGTGACTTCAATATTAGAGACAAAATGAGAGATGAGTATAATATATATTTACATTTTAGTACTAAAAAAAATATCTGAATTTCCCCCAAAAAATTTATATTTACACTCGACTGTTACGGCTTTCACTAATAAGGCTGCTACTTAGCATTTCAACAACGAAAGTTAGAGCGTCAAAGGGTTTTAGTGTGCCCTAGTTTTGCTCTCCCTGCCACTCGCCTCCACCACCCCCACCCTCCTTCCTTCAACTTCTCCTCTTGATTGGAAACCCCTCTTAGCCTCTACCCCCCAGGTCTCCACGACCTTCTCGCATTCGCTCTCTTTCGTTCCAGCGCAGAACCTCACCACCAGTTTTATTGCTGAGCAGTTTGTTGCTGGTGCATCAGAATGGTCGCTTTCCCTCGTTGGATACTCAATCGGTAAACGTCCGTTCTACGAGGCTTTGCTGACGACAATCAAAAAAGCTTGGAACCTTAAAGGTTCCTTCTCCCTCCTCACCATGGACGATGGGTTTTTTCTCCTAAAGTTTTCTGCCTTAGAAGACTATGAGCTTGCGTGGACCGGAGGACCCTTGTTCTTCTTCGGAAAATCCTTTATCCTCCAAAAGTGGACTCCTGACTTCATCCCTAAGAGGGAAGAGTTCCCGTCTATCCCACTGTGGATCAAAATAATGAACCTGCCACTTTCTCTCTGGACACCGGAAGGTATTTCTAAGCTTGCAAGTTGTGTAGGTATTCCCCTTGCAGTCAATGCTCTCACTGCCGCAAAAACTAGATTGACGTTCGCTAGAATTTGTGTGCAAGTTACTAGTTCCTCTCCTCTCCCTGATGAAATTTTCTACTCTGTTGATGGAAAATCTTACCCGCTGCGTGTGCAATATGACTGGAAGCCTGAGCATTGCTCCCAGTGCGGTTCTATCATGCATCCCCCGACCCTTTGCCCCAAGGACCCCATCATTCGACCACCTACTGCTCCCAAGCCTAGAGGAAGAAGCACCAGCCGCAAGCCAAGAGCTACCCCTCCTCCTCGCCTAATAATCCTAAAACCTGTTCTTCTTTCAAAACCAGACCATCAACCATAAACAGATCCAATTCTTCAAAATCCTCAACCAGGGCCTATAATCCCTAACCTTAATTCGCCTTCTGGAGACCTTGTCTCTCTATTGGACCCAAGTCTTGCCCCTATGGAAAACCAACCCTCCATCAACACTAAGAACAAATTTGATGTTCTGGTAGATACCTCATCTGCTGAGCAACACCCTTCTGACAACCCAATTCCAATCTCTACTACAATCCTCTCTAACCCAAACAACAGCAGCCCTCCACAAATCTCTCCAAGAAACCTCCAACCTATCATTCCTCCCCCCACTAAACAACCCTCATCTAGCTCAAACTCTAGCAAAACCCAAACTTCCCAACCTAATGCCCAGCAAAATCAAAAATCAACCCATGGCAAAAATGCCAAAAAACCATCCAACCCCAAATGTCAGTAAAACCTCCTAAGCTTGTAGCGTGGAACATTCGCGGGTTTAACAGCCCTGAAAAAGTTATATGTTGTAGAAACCTTATTAAAAGCCACAATATTGACCTCCTCTTCATACTTGAAGTAAAAATCTCCAATGCCAACCTCACCAACCCTTGGTTACATAACCAACACAAAATCTTCCCTTTGGAAAGCTCCTGTGATAATTTCCAGCATTCAAATCTCGGGCGTATTTGGGTCAAATGGAAAGATGGCAATGTGTCCTTTACCCCACAACTTATCACTAGTCAACTGATTCATGGTATAATTAGGTTGGATGCTAATTATACCATTGATGTCACTGTGGTCTATGATAGTAACTCTTATATTGAAAGGCAAACTCTTTGGAAGGATTTACAAAATATTGCTACTGACATGAGGTTTCCGTGGATTGTCATTGGTGACTTTAACTGTTGTCGTTTGCCTATTGAAAAAGCTGGGGGGGTCACCTCTTACTAATAGCTCTCTTGGTGACTTTAATAACATGATCTTTAATGCTGGATTACAAGACCTTTCATCTGTGGGGCATTTCTTCACTTGGTTCAATCAACAATACAACAACCCCATCCATATCAAACTTGACCGTGTGCTGGTTAATGACAGTTGGCTTAATCTCTTCCCTAATTCTTACTATAAAGTGGGGGATCCAAGTTGCTCGGATCACTCTCCACTTTTGCTGTTGAATTATGAGGACATTTCGAGGGATCACAGATTTCTGTTTAAGAATTATTGCACAAAATTTCCTAAAGAAATTGTTTACTGGACACTTTCTCTCAGCCCAATGAAAGTATCCCCCTTAGCTCCTTCATCTACAAGCTAAAGACTCTCAAGAACAAGATCAAACACAAATCTTGGGCTAACTTCAATAACATCCAAAGGGAGGATGATTCTCTTTCTCAAACCCAGCACCATGTGCTCAGCCAAATTCAGATTGACCCTCTAGACAGCAATCTTAACGAGAACCTGAAAATTGTCAACAACAAGCTCAATTATTACCACTCTACTCTTTCTAGCTGGATTGCCCAAAGAGCCAAGGTTAACTGGCTCACTCACGGGGAGGATGATTTAGAGTTCTTATACACCAAAATCAATGCTACCAAAAACTATGGCCACATCAAAGATATGTCTAATGACCTGGGCTCGTTCAACACTCATCATGGCATTTCACAAGCCTTCATTGGTCATTATACCAAACTCTTCAACACCATGAACCACTCTACTCAATTTCAGAGCATCCCGGTTGGTAATGTGATTCCCCCTCATCTTATCTCCTCTCTCATTGCCCCTGTCTCTATGGATGAAATCAAAGGCATTATTTTCTCTGGTAAGAAAAATTCAGCTCCTGGTCCCGACGGGTTTACTTTTGAATTTTACAGAGCCTCTTGGGAAACTATAAAATTTCATGTCTGCAAGGCCATTAACTACTTCTTCACTTCCTACCATATGCCCAAGCTTATGAAAGCAACATCCATTGCTCTCATTCCCAAGCTCCCTCATGCCAATAATATCAAGGATTTTAGACCTATCTCACTTTGCAATGTTATTTACAAGATTATTGCTAAACTTATTGCTAATAGGATGAAAGTTGTTATGCCTTTTATAATACATCCTAGTCAAAATGGGTTCATTCATAAAAGAATTATCACTGATAACATTATTTTGGCTACTGAACTCCTTGGGATTTTTAATAAAAAAAACAAGGATAAGTTTTTTTGTGCCAAAATTGACATCACCAAAGATTTTGATACGGTGTCTAGAACTTTTCTTTATAAAAGGCTTGTTGATAAGGGATTTTCGGATTTATTCATCTCTTGGATAAAGGCTTGTACATCAGATGTTTATTTCTCTGTGTGTATTAATGGAACATTGGAGGGGTTTTTTAATTCTAAAGCTGGTCTATGTCAGGGCTGTCCATTGTCCCCTTATCTTTTTAGCAGTGTGATGGACGGTCTTTCCAACTGCATTGAGGATGTCATTTCTAATTACAGTTACTCTTCCATTTGCCATGGCAATTGTGTTATCTCCCATTTACTGTATGCTGATGACCTCCTACTGTTTGGTAAAGCTATTACTGCTAATGCCCACACCCTCAAAACTATGTTTGAGAATTTTGGGTCTGCTTCTGGTTTGCTTACAAACCCTCATAAGAGCATTATTATTTTCTCTAAAGACTACCCGCAGGATGCAGCTTTCTATGATGTTCTTCAAATTAAGCAAACAACCTCTCCGGTTATCTATCTGGGCCTGCCCATCTATCATAAAAAACTCAGGAACTGTGACTTTCATCCCCTCATCCAAAATATTTCTGGAAAACTGAATGGCTGGTTGGCTAGAGCTCATTCTTTTGCTAGTAGAATCCAGTTTCTTAAGTTTACTATAAGCAACACATTAGCCTACTGGATTCGAGGTGCTATAATACCTAAGGGCTGCTGTAAAATCATTAATCGGATATGCTCAAGGTTTCTTTACTTTGGCAACACCGATTTGAGGAAAGTCCATATTATTTCCTAGAAGGATACTTGTCTTCCTAAGGCTTCTGGGGGTTTGGGCATTAACTCTGTTGACAATTTATATCATACGTTTGGTCGTGCATTAATATGGAGATTTCTGCACTCGGATAATCTCCTCTTCTCTTGGTGGAGATCCAAATACTGCTCTCTTTAGAAGCCTTTATCTGGTAATACCTCTCTTTATTGGAATTATTTATGTGATAAGGCTCATAATATTAAGCACTGCATCTCTTTCACAGTTGGTCACAACAGCACTCTTTCCTTCCTTTGGGACCCTTGGCTTAATGGTACCTCTATTATCAATAGCCTCAATGGTACACTTATGTCCTCACAGCTTGCCCCCTTTTCCAATTGGGCTATGAATAACATCACTGACGGTAATAACTGGGTTTTACCTCACTGTCATGATAGTGCCACTGCTTCAAAAATTCAGCAAGTTGAAATTAGTTATGAGGGAAACCACTCCTGGCTGGGGCATTCTATGCCCAAAGCCAGACACTTTAGAGCACAACTGTTTGCCCAGCTGCCCAAGGTTCAATGGCACAAGCTAATCTGGCACAAAAAATGCTCTTTGAGATATTCAGCTTTTTCTTGGATGTCATTCAAAAAGGGGTTAAAAACGGCTGATTTCTTATTAACCCGTGGAATTTCTGTTGATCACCGCTGCAGTTTTTGTCAAGCTGAGAATGAGAACATTTGCCATTTATTCTTTGAGTGCAATTTCACTTTTACTATCATTAAAAGTATTTTACCTTGGCTGGCCAATCGTTTGATGAAGCCCAACCTATTCCAGGCTTTTGATAGTGTTCTTGAGCAAGGCTTCTCTAGCACCCGTGTGCATTTTTACTTATTAAATGTCTGTGCTACTATTTACTTCATCTGGAGAGCTAGAAATGACATAATTTTTGGGGGACTTATGGATTGCTCTGCAACAGTTACGACAAAGATTAAAAATGCTACTGTGAGGAAAACATATAGCTAGAAAGATATTTGAAGTTTTTGCGGACCGCTTTTTGCAAGGACAATAATGAATGCTATATCCTTACAGCTGCCCCTAGGACGGCCGTCCTTGGCAACCAGGGGCCTTACTCTTGTGCCGTCCCTTCTGAGTGCTCGCCTGTTTATGCATAGAATAGCCTGAGTCCTTCTTAGCTTCGGCTAAGCTTGCTGTTTTTTGTCCCTATTGGGCTTTGCTTTATGTATTTTTCATTCTTTTTTTTGAGTATATGATCCTCTTTTTGTTGTTGAGAATCTAAACTATATTTTTATTTTTCACTTGTAACTTCTTTTTATATCAATTGAAGGGCTCTCCCCCAAATATTCCAAAAAAAAAAAAGCGGCTAGCTACTTGCACGTGCTACTGTACCGAGCATTTAAATTGCATTTGTTCAGATCATTCAAATCATGATTTGAATATTCGTTCCAATTAATTTTGAAAAAGATTCGTTGAGAATATTCTGATGATTTTTTTTTCATATCGTATCTTAATTATATATATATATATATATATATTTTCAAAATAAATTTAGTAATTTTGAAACTAATTTAATTTTTTTTTATTATTTTACATCAGAAATATTGAGTTCGATAAGAAGTAAATAAATATATTAGAGGTATATGTGAATGGAAACATTTTTCTTTGACAAAAAATTGCTACAGAATATAAATTGTATTATAATAATTTAGAAATTATCAAATTTATTTTAATATCAATGTTGCATGTGAAAAATTTATGCAAATGATATTGATATGCCATCACAGATTTATCTTGATCGGGCATGAATCTCGAGGCAAAAAGTTAGTTGGAAACTTCAAATATGAGATTCAGGAGTGTGTGAACTCCGATTTTAACGAGCTTATACTCGAATCGAGCGGCTCGACGAGACAAATCCAACGAGCCCAAGATCGCCGAATTCCGACATCATTAAGACCTCCAAATGTCCAACGAACGGTGCATGATATATAGAAGGGTTCAATATCGGCCGTCCATTCAAACCACTCCATATTCGCCCCTGATCTCACACCTATTTACGAGCCATGCCACTCCAGAAAAACTATAAATAGAGCCCTCATTCTTCACAAAGGGGACGGAAGGGAAGAGAGAGAAGAAGAGAAGAAGAGGAGAAAGGGGAAAAGCAGAATCCTCTCCTCCTCGACCACCGCCGAAGCTCTTCCTGCCACCTGAATACGCCGGAACTCTGCCGGATTTTTGGGAAACGACGGGATTTTGCAGAACTTTGTAAACTTGCTTGAAGAAACGAATTGTAATCTGATTCCCCCGACTTGTGGGATGAATCAGCCATTTGTAATTTGCAAAACACTAGTGGAATTTTTCAATTGGGCGATGCCCCGTAGTTTTTTTCCCTTTATGGGTTTTCCACGTAAAAATTATGGTGTTCATATTCTCTTTTCTGTTTGTGTGCTTAGTACTCGTACAACGCTCGGACGCGAATTTACAAACTCTACCGCCGCGTATATTCTAGGACGCAACAGATATAGTCTTTTGAGTTGGAAGATAAAAGAAAGAATTGAAAATTAATTTTAGAAGACAATAAATATCGTCTTGGGAGAAAAAAATTCTCTCATATAATATGCATGCATATTACTCATAAAATAATGAATAAAAATCAACAAAAAAAAAAATTCTACAACTAATTTTGGCCAACTAAAATAATAAAATAGAATAATCTTAAGGCTAAGGGGCCTTTTAGTTGGCTACATTGAAGGAATTGTTACGAGCTAGAAAATCTATATCGAATTTTGTTATTTTGGTTGGCCCGATTGAAAAATCCACTATATAATATAAGATATAAGAATCATCTCTTCCTCATAGGTTAAGAGGAGTGAACTATTTGAGAACAAATATATAATTTCACTTTTAGAGATTATAGAAATGAAGTGTCCTCAAATGAAAAATTAATACACAACACTATAGTTAGCCCTTTATACTAGTCTGGAGATGGGGGACAAATGCTAGCAATATTTGGATAGTTAACATCCAACAATTTGATTATATATTGACAGAAGTTTGGAGATAATAATGGTGATTGTTAGCGGTGGTCATCATGGAGATGAAGGCTGGCCACCACCTTCGGCGTTGATAGTTGCTTGTAGTCGTCTTCTATGATAGCTAAAAAAATACTAGACAAGTATTTAGTTCTCTCAGCCCTTGGACCCTTTTTCTATAGAGAATGACGATCTATTTATTATAATATTTTTTAGCTTGGTATTTTGATAAATTTGACAAGAATCCAAAACATTCCATCATACTATTCATATTAATTCTCTGGATCATAAAGCATTTACTCAGCAATTAAGTGTCATAACGATGTCAGAGACAAGAATCTTTGGCTCATTGGATTTGTCTTATTATGGACTAGAATATTTGTGGTGATAGATATATAAAGAGCTTAACATCTTAGCTTTGAACTAAGATCCAACACACATACATATACAGAGAGAGATATAAGAGTAATAAGAGACACTATAAATTTTACGTGAAAAATCCTGAAAAAAGGGAGAAATATCACAAGGCCTAATCCAATTGAAATGAATCAATTAGTATTTGTAGTTAATTACAAACTAGGCTCTTCCTCGAGGGAAGGCATTGGCCAAATGTAGCAAATATACATCATGATGGGTACATTATATGATTGGAGTTGGAAGAATCCAGTGATATGAGAACTGTTCTCAAAAGAATGTTTGCATATTTGTTTGGTCAGTAGGAACGTAGTCAGGCAATATTGGTCGGAGGGACAATAGTTAGCATGTAACGGAGGTTGGAGGAACTATAGTTGGAGGATGATGGAGATCAGAGGGATCGTAATTGGCGAGTGATGGTGTTTAGAGGGATCGTAGTTAGCGGGCAATAGTGGTCGGAGGGACGGTAGTCGACGGGTGATAGGGATTGTACATGTATGACGAGTAATAGTGGTCCAATGGACTGTAGTCGGTGGGGGACAGAGATTGGAGAGATCATAATTCATGGGCGATGGTGGCCAAAATAATCGTAGTCAACATGGGACGGAGGTCGAAGGGACTGTAGTTATTAGGTGATGGTGGTTGGAGTGACTATATTCAATGAACGACAAATGTCAGAGGCACTGTAGTCAGTAGACGGGAGTGGTCGGAGGGATCATAGTCAATAAGCGATGGAGGTCATAGGGACTATAGTCGATTAGAGAGAGTGGTCAGAGGGATCATATTCAGTGGGAAACAGTGTTCTGAGGGACCGTCGTTGGATGGTGATGCTAGTCATAGGGACCATAGTCAATAGGCGATAGAAGTCAGAGGGATCGTAGTTGCGGGTGACAATGATCCAATGGACCATAGTAGGTGGAAGGCGATGGTTGGAGGGACTGTAGTCGATGGGTGATGGTGGTCAGAGGGAATATAGTCGGTGGGCGACTGTGGTCAGTGGGATCATAGTCGACGAGCAATAATGGTCGGAGGGACTATAGTTGACGAGTGATGTTTGTCTGAAGGATCATAGTCGACGAGCAATGTTGATTGGAGGGACTGTAATAAGGTGATAATAGTCTGAGGGACTATGGTCGGCAGGCGATGGAGGTCAAAATATCATAGTCGTGTGTTAGTGGTCAGATGGGTCGTAATCGGTAGGAGATAGATGTCTGAATGATCGTAGTATGGGGACGGTGGTTGGAATGGCATGTCACTAGCAGCAGGGCAGAGGTTTAGTGTCAGTTGGTGAATAAGAAGTGGTTAAACAATGGTCGGGAAAAAGATCAGTGGAGATCAGCGGACAACTAGTGGTTCGGTGGTGGTTAGTAGTTTGGCGATGGTCCGGCTATGTTCGACAGCTGAGCGATGGCTTGACGATGGTCTGACATAAATTTGACGAAGATTGGTGACCGGGTGATGGTCTAGCAGCGGTATGTAGCTTGGGGTTGGTCCTGCCATGGTCGGCCGAAGTTCGACCAAGATTGCAGGCAGGGTAGTGGTGCAGTGACAGTTGGTGATTGAGCGGTGGATCAAAGGCGATCGGAGGTCGGACTATTGTCTAGCGGTGGATTGCAGAAGATCGCTTGTGATGGTGCTTAGGCAGAGCTCTAAGATCCTTGAAGCCTTAGAGCTCTCTCCAATCTCCCGCTAAAGGTCCAAGTACTCCTTCATGTGGGAAGTGGGGAACTATTTATAGATTTTTAAGAGTGGCATCCCTATAAATATAAAGAAGATATTGGGTAAATTCAGTGTTCCATTAGACAGTCATATTGATTCTCTCGATCATAGAGTATTTGTCAAGTATTTATGTGCCCAAATGATATCAAAATTAAGTGATTGAGCTCGTTGTATTTGTTTCGTCGAAATGCTCTATTCAATTATAAGCATGCCATATTTGGATATCATCTGGTCGTCCAAGTAATGTTTTGAAGCTTCTGAATACGTTTTAGTCCCATGATTTGGACTCATTTTGACTCGGATTGAATCAAATTTGGTGTCGATGGGTTCATTTGGCTTGTCTCCTTGAGATGTTCAATTTGACTATAAGTTCCTTGAAATTGGAGTTTGGATTGCCCTAAATTTAATTTCGAAAGTTTTCAACCTGAATTCACCTTTAGATTCGTACTAGATCATGTTGATTTTTGGTGATGTATATGTCTTATCAAGCCACTCGATCTGATTATAAGTATGCTAAATTTAGAGATCATTTGGTCATCGAATTTATGTCTAAATTTTTTGATTATGTGTCAAGTGCTTTTGGTCCCTTTTAGGCTTTACTTGGGATATCTTTCTTACTAATTTCTAAAGTAACTTTTTAGTAGAAATTTTTGTACTAAAAAAGCTGCTTTTGAAAGCAATAATAAAGTTATCACAAATGAAGCCTTGGCTTGGATTGGAGCACTTCTGATTTTGTTGAGTTTTTTTTTTTTTTTGTCGTGAGGTTCAATTTGATTATAATTTGTTTAAATTGAAGTTTAGATGATCCTATATTAAAATTTGGAAGTTTTCAATTTAAATTTTTGACTCGAGATTCATGCATATCATGATTTTATTTTCATAGATATATCAAGTGTAAGGCATTCCAAATGCATGTATCTTAAGTGTATAAGTGTTTGGTTGGGTGAAATTCAAATGCAATTTTAGTGCATTTCGAAATTATTAGATTTAAAGAATTTCCTAATACATTATAAATCTTCATCATTGTTGGCGTATGTTGCCGCCTGCCACAGTACTTGCTTACCGACCCCGCCATTTTCCGCTGCTTACGAACGGTCCCAACCGGCCAACCTTTAGCTATGATTGCTATAGCCCACCACAGATGCTGCTCTCCGACCACTAGACACCATCTTCATTGTATTTTACACTATATTTAATTTACTTCAAAACAAACAATAAAAATAATCACATGTATTTATTTAACACTTATCCAAATAAATTCAAATATTTAAAATATATTATATTCCCTTTAGAATGTATTTCAACCCCTAAAACTAACTCACATCAGCATTTGATATCTATCGCCACTTCATCAATTTGATCCAAAGTCGAACCACCTGGAGATTTAAATCGGAACATTCTTATAATTCATGAATTTGTTAACGGTCACGGATAGACCTAAAGTCGCTAACAAAATCGTCCTGCTAATTAAACTACCATTATTTTCTATTCTAAGTCATTATGAGAGAATCATATCTCTTTTGAAAATTTAGTAACCAATGCGACGCAAATTATTACGTCCGGTGTCCGGATTTGTCCGGACACTAATCCAGACGCACCACGTCATCAAAATACACCTGATCCCAATATATTTGGGTGACGTGACATGTCTGAATTGGATGTCCGAACTTCCAACGACTGGACGTAATAATTCGCCCCAATGCCAAAGGGGGCCTATCAGATGAAGGTGACAACGTTAATGATTCTAAGTCATACGAATTTTTGTTTCCCCATTAGTCTTGTTTGTGTGTAATTTAGGAACTTTGTAACGTGTACGCCTTTTCTTTGTTACTGTCAAAATTCTTGATGACATCATTTCCTTGCATTTCATTTTATTTTTAAATCCAGCTGCCTTTTTTATTTTTATTTTTTAGACTTTTGACCTTGTGGCAATTAGGTAATTGTTGCCGAAAGGATGCGTTGCATAAGACGACTTAGGTTCCATCCGGAAGACCGGGCGAAAAGGTTATGGAAGAATCTTTTCTACAAAGGCGTACTCTTATTTTACCGAATGTTAGGTTGCTCAAGACAGATTCATCGCTATGATGCCCTTGCGAGGGCGAATTATTACGTCCGGTGATCGGACGTCCAAACATCCAATCCAGACGCGCTACGTCACTCAAATACATCGGAATCCGGTGTATTTTGGTGACGTGATGCATCTGGATTGGTGTCCGGACGAATCCGGACACTGAACATAATAATTTGCCCCTTCCGAGATAATCACCTCATGCAGGTAAGTCCAAAATTATATATATATATATATATATATATATATATATATAGCCAGATAACGATGAAAACACTTGCCTTCAAGAGGATAATCTTTCTACACTTGTCCAAATCAATTAGGTAGTCCACCTTGGTCAGAGTAAGTTAAGGGTTGTGCATCATGCAAATCACTTGCACCTCCCTGCTACTGCAGTCATCAGTTCTCATTTTAGAACTATCGTGCCTCACCCAAAGCTGGCTTTTTGAAAGTTTCTCACCACACCACTTGTCCCAGCAGTGCTCACCACTACATCAAATCTCAACTTCCTCAAACCCGTCTAACTCACCGCAAGCCCACAATGCGCTATCCACCATGAAGCTCGTCCTCTACACTGCTCGTCTATACCATCACGGCATAGGTCCACTTGCCCAGAGATGAATCTTCCTTCCCAGCTCTCCCACCAAAAAGGGGTTACACGTGTACGATATGATGTAGTGTTGTACATATAATCTTTGTAGCATTATATTTTTTTCTACTTCAATATATGAGATCTCTAGCCTTTCCCTACTCTTTTTCTATACTTTCTACTCTTACTTGTTCCTTTGCTCTCTAAGCAAATTTGCAAGTAAGGTCATGTATTGTTTAGGAACAGATTCAAATCCAACAATTTTCATAGCTTTTCTTTTTAAATTTCTCTTTGGTTTTCTCCACCGTCTCTCCTAATAAGCTAGCTATAATATTTCAATATCACCATGACTATATTTGAATCTAACATCTTTTAACTTACGACAATCATTAATGTTGTCTAGGATAAGAAGTCATGGAGTATCCCGATAAGAAAAAAAAGATCTTCACAAGTAGAACAACTAAAATTTGTAATTATTGGACTACTCAATAAACTAGAAAAGGGGACCTAGTGAGTTGTGCTCCTGCTCGTCTTCCTTGAGAACACATCTTGGATAACTATCTCTCCACACCATTGATTATCACTAGAGGTACTTAATCTCATAAAAAAGAAATAGCAATAGTGTCTCCTCATCCTTGCTAACACTTTTTTTTTTTTTTGCTTCGCCAACAAATTCATTTAATGTTTGAATCATGGAGGCACAAACTTGGCCAAAGTTCAAGATGTGAGCCCTTAAAGATAATCATTGTAAGTTGAACTCAATAGACTATGTCATCTAGTTTGAGTCAACAATCTCCCAACTTAAACTTCTTTTTTTAAAAATGATGTTAACTTGCCTGACATACTTGACCTAGTTTATTTCCCTCATCCTATTGTTTCTAAGTTACTAATACTTGGAACATACATTGCTATTTTGCTCAAGCATGATTGAGGTAAAGTTTAGAAAGTATGAATCATATAAAAAAAAAGTGATTGATTATCTCCTAATTGGTTGAATCAGATTTGTGATGGTTAGGGGCAATGTCAAGTCTAGGATGGCCCAACTGTGAAAATTTAGATCACTATATGTTGATGATATGAGTTGCCTAAATAAAAAGTTTTGATGCTGAAAGAGCCCTTAATGTATTCAAGTTTATATAAGCCCCATTTGATGGACATCTCCTTTGAGACGACTTAACTTCGTCTTAGGTACCTGATGATAGGAATTTTATTTGTCAAAACAATAAAGTTTTTAATATCTAAATAATTGAGTCATCATCATATATGGAGTTGATCATTATTGTGAAAGCATTAAAAAAATAAGGATAAGCCATTTATTAAAAAAATGCTATCATCAAGAATTTATAAAAAGAAAAATTAAAAATTATTATATTACCAACATCATCATGGAAGAATTTAATTGCAATCATAATTATCTTTTAGATTTGAGAGGAATTCAAATTTTAATTTAATAATACAAATAAGAAAAATATTATCTCATTTATGAAAAGAATTCATTATAAACATCTGTAATTCAGGATGGAATACGTAAATAATATATTATTTACTATTGATATGTCTCAAAAAAATCACTTTGATCAAGTATGAATCTAGAGGCATATTCAAGCGGGGAACTTCCGAAATTAAATGCAGGGTCATCTGAACTCCAACTTAAATAAACTTATAATCAAATTTAACATCTCAGTGAGATGAACCCAACGATACCAAAGTCAATCTAATCTGAGCCCCAATGGGATCAAACAAGGGCTTAGAGCATATCTAGAAACACTAAAACATTAATTGGATGACCAAATGATATCCAAATATGACATGCACATATTCAAATTGAGCGGCTCAATTGTGGTTTTCCCGACCACCGTCGAACATAGATTACGATTCCTCCAACCACTGTCATCTGTTGACTACAGTGCCTGCAACAACAATTGTCGCCTGCTTGTAATGACCCCTCCGACCACTGTAGCCCTCCGTCTATGGTTCCACTAAACACCATCACCCACCAAATACGGTCAATTCGACCACCGTTGTCCATGGACTACGGTCCCTCCTGCCACCATCGTTTGTTGACTACGGTCCCTCTAACCACCTTTGCATATCGAGTACGGTCCCTCCAACCTCTATCGCCCGCCAACTACGGTCCTTCTGACCCCATTGTTCGCCGACTACAATCCCTCCGTCCTCCGTCACCCTCTAACTTTTATCCCTCTAACCTTCGTCACCGACTTTGGTCCCTCCGACCTTCGTCGCCCATTGACTATGGTCCCTCTGACCACTGTCGCCCGACTATGATTCTACTAACCAAATGAACAAACAAACACTCTTTTGAGAATAACTATTATATCAGTAAATTCTTCTAACTCCCACGATGTAATATTCTTTATATGATATATATTTGCTATATCATGACAAGACCTTTCCCCCAAGAAAGGTCTCATTTGTAATCAGCAAGAAACATTAATAAAATTATTTTAATTAACTGGACAAGGCCCCGTAATTTTCCCCATCTTTACGATTTTTCAAGTAAAAAACTTGGTGCCCCTTATAACTCTTGCACCCCCACTCTTATCTGTATATGTGTTGGATCTTCATATAAAATTTGGTCACTAAACTCTATTTCTCTCTATCGCTGTGAAATTTTCAGGACACAAGAACTATAAACAGTAATTAGGATCCATCTCCTATAAATCAGTATTGGCAAAAACATTTAACAAAAAAATATGTATGGGTTAAGTATAATGCTACAAAGAAAAATATAAAGGCGATTTGCAATTAAAGACCTTATTTTATAAGCAAGATAGTTATATAATCTAATTATGAATATTTTTTATTTTTCATTATTTTCATTAAATCATATAATAATCTATATTTTAATGCTAATAAATAAGGTGTGAGTTGTATTAGAATATCATATTATGTTGAAATAATATAGAAAAGTTTTAAGGGATAAAAAAAGTCAAAATTTTTAATATAGGGAAGTTTGGTATTCTTATTTGCTTCGTGTCGACATTTTTTCTAATCGACTAGAAGCATTTAATGAGGAAGATCGGCTATCACTCATGGAGTTAGGAAAGGGATTATTTGAGAAGAAAAATAGCAAACATTTCGACAAATTTCAAAGCATATAGCCCATCAATTGAAATTTCAAGTTTTATGATAGTGAAATATCGCTAAAAAGAATGAAGCCTTTTATCATTTCGAAATTCAAAAGCTATTGAGCTTTTTGCCCAGACGATGCTGCCTCTGATTTTCAAAAGGTATGGAGGACTGTTAAATAGAAATTTTTAATAAAATGGTAGATGTCTCTATAAGGAGCATTTTATTTCTCATACTTACATAATTAATATATTAGGGGATTAATAAATATTGCAATTAAATTATTAAGTTTTACATATTTAACATTTATACTTCATTGTTTACATCTTCTAGTAATATATTAAGATGGATATTAGTTGGATATTTTCGTATTTATCCATTGATGCCTTCTCCCAATAAGCTCAGGGATAACTTCAACTTACGATGTCATCACTATCTCTACCATATGCAGCCTCTATTTCCACCTTCGCCATCATCACCACCTTTGCCATCCGCTCCGGTCCACCGTCAGTAGAGGTTGAAGACAAGCCTGTGACCTAGGTTGGCGGGTCGTGTCGGGTTGACCAAGGTCCGAGTGGGTTGTATTCGGGTGAGGTCAACTTGTGTTGGGTCAATTTTAGGTTGGACCCGAACCCAACCTATGACCCGATTTGACGAATAATTATTAAGTCCGAACACCTGACGTAGCTCTACATCTGGACGTCAATAACATGTCATCACGTGCTCTTACTCTTTACCGCGTGGCCCGACGACCCGGACCTGATATTGCTATGTATTGACTGGTTTGTGCAGACCGGGGTATTGCTAGGTATTGCTCGGTATTGGTTGGCAATAACAAGCAATACCTAGCAATATCGAGCAATACCCAGATTTTGCTTGGTATTGCTCGGTATTACTAGGTATTGGTCTTGACATAACGGTATTTCTCGTTATTGTCAAGCAATACCTAGCAATACCGAACAATACCTAGCAATATCGAGCAATACCTAACAATACCCGAACATAGCAATACCGGGTTCCGATCTGGGTCGGGTCGTCGGGCTGCGCGGTAAAGAGTAAGAGCACGTGGAGACATGTTATATGCGTCCAGATGTAAAGCTACGTCAGGTGTTTGGACATAATAATTATTCTTAGGTAGCCCTACTAATTACTTTATTGATGAGTGTTTCAAAAATCTCAATAGAAGCATATGAGATAGAACAGAGAAATAAATAGAGATCAAGACAAGAGACTAAGCAATATTTTTTTGTCATAATATATACAAAAAATATAAAAATATATATATTTGAATAAATGCAATCAACATATGTAATACACACAAAAAAAAGAGCCAAAGTGAGGGTTCATATAATTAAAACCAAATGCTTTTATCATAGTTAGAGGAAAACTTGGCTTTGACAGCCAATCCTTAATTCTCCTTCACTTCGGCCAAATGGCGCAGTTTAGTAAGCTTAATCCTCCGTAAGTCGCATTCCGAAAGATGACCAGAGACTAATGAAAATTTTCTGAAAATTTTTAATTACAGAATAGACCACTTGCACATGATTTCAATCAACAGATGGTAATTATTTATTATTTATTATTTATGGATACTGACATTTTGCTTATATACCAATAATAATTCATTAGTTAATAAAGGATTACATAGAAATTAGGTGTTGAAGAAGATAGGCGGGTGATAATTGTAATAATGTAATTGTCTTGATTACGTTTCCAAATACGTAGGAAATTTTACATAATAGGAAATTACCAAACGTACGATGAATAATTACAAAAATAAATAAGATATTTTTCACTGGTTTTAATATTAGAAGCGCTCAACGTTTTCTTCTTCTTCTTTTATTTGTATATTCAGGGCTGTCAAAATCGGGTCACGGTCGGGATCAGATCTAACCCGAAACTGATCCGACACTGTTCAACCCGACCCGTTTTTGCAAACGGGTCGGTTTTCCGAACCTGAACCCGACCCACTTCGGGTCCGGGTCAACCCGAACCAGACCCGATTCTGGTATATTTTATTAAATTCTTTTATTTAATTCAATTTATTTAAATCTAAATCAAATTAAAGTAAGATTTGGTTCAATTAATTTAAAATAAATCAATATTATTTAATTTGGGCAATAATGTTTATAATTTTTTGAAATATCATTTACTTATTCATAAAAATCCATTAAAACCCTCGTAAATTAATTAAAAACAGGTCAAATCGGATTGATTTCGGGTTTCTGGGTCAACCCAAACCAGACCCGATTTTACAAACTGGTCGAAATCCCTAACCCGAACTCGACCCGGTCGAGTTCGGGTTGACCCGAATTCAAAATTTTTGGGTCGGGTCAAATATTGACACCCCTAATATTCAATCAATGATACAACCCAATAAATTCTTATTTATGGAAATTTTTTATTTGTATAATTTTTAATGTTGTACTTCCTTGTTTTTTGCTCTCCCCTTAAAAGAAAAATGATCAAGCATACAATCAACAATCTCTTGAACTCCATTGCCTCTAAACTAAATCCCATATTAAGCTACAAGAATCACACACCTTATAAGTTTATGTTGATGACTTCATTGAATGACCTTATTGCCCCTAGCTTATTATTACTTGCCTAGGCGCATGCCATATACTCCTAAGAATTTATCACTTGTTCTTAGAGTTTGTCCTTCACTAACTCAGCATAGGACGATTCATTTTGTAAGCATGCTTATTCTCGACGGGTCTATCCAAAGGACTAATCAAGATAGCGCCCTAAGCAGCACTCACCTCAATAGAACATGCTCTCCCACAATAGTTATCCACAGTTAAGGACACCCCCTTTCGTATGAGAAATTATTGTGTACGCAATCCGAACGTGTTAGGATGTGCGTACACACTGCTTATTTTGTTGCATATTTTTTGAGACATAATTTTTTCGAGGCAAATAATTAGCAAATAAATAATACTCACTAAATACACAAAAAAATACGCAAAAATACGTAGAAAACATAATGTATCAAAAAATACGCAGTGAAATAAGCAGAAATACGCAGCATTCGAACACAATTATGCGTTCGGATTGCGTACACAATAATTTCTCTATATGTCCCAGACTAAGCTATACGAAGCACACACTTGTAAATTTATGTCAATTAGGGGTGTCAATATTTGACACGACACGAAAACCCGACTCGGACCCGACCCGAAAAATCCGGGTTGGACCCCACAATTACATTGAACATTTGGAGAAATTGAAAAGCCATGCTTTGACAAGCACCAGAAATAAACTTTGTTTTAATTGGTTATAGTAGCATCCTATGCTCTTCTTCTGTCAACTATCCTCATTATTTATAATTCCAAATGTCATAATTAAACCTTTGTGTCGCCATTCCTGTTCCTGTCGCTGTTCCCTATGGAATTCAAATTGGACCAACCACCAAGAGCTTCACAAATACTGAATGATTTCTTCACATGCACTAGTTTTAATTCCACTGGCAAAGAATACCTAATGGTATATTCTTCATTATATAATGAAAAAAGAAAAATTATTATTATTTTTTCATTAAAAAATTTAATATCAAAAATTTAATATCAAATCAAGATATAAGAAGTAATTTTTTTTTAAAAAATTAAAAGTATAAGAAATTTAAAACAAATGATTTTTCTTATATATAATAATGGCTTATATTATAATTTTAAGGGCAAAGCACTATTTTTATGAAAAATACCTTCATTTGTGTTTTAGATCTATAATGAGATGTTTGTTTATGAATGAGTAAAGTTATGCTATTAATTCATAGTGCAAAGAGAATTTAGTGAAGTAGCATATTTAATTGGAGAAAATATAATAAGTTCTCTGCATTCTTTCAGTATATAGCTAGCTCATTTTGCCTTCATGTGCTACTCACACGAAAGTTAGTACTTATTATTTTATAGATAGTTCATTAAATATTTATCTTTTTTTTGTGTAGATTCCTAATCATCTTAGTGATCAATAAATAATCAGTTGACTTGTACCGCCGTCTTATACGATTATATAGTATCTCATACATATAGAATTAGTTAAAACAGAATTTTATGAGTAAAAGGAAAGGCAATATGTATCACATAAATGAATGCCCTTGTACTTTCAAATACTTTTTTTTTTGGGTTTAAGAATTGTGATTATAAGCAATGGACGGCGCTTGAAAAAACCCCTAGATTATATATGCACTGCCATACATTTAGATATGAGATTTTCTCATATAAATGAATAAAAAGTCAACTTGATGATAATGCCAATGATATAAAAAACCCCATCTTTAGCACAACTAAATCTTCTCCCTTTAAGATGTTCAAACAAATAATATTGTTTTGATATATGCTCCTTCTTTTCTTTGGGACAATCGCCTCTCTCATGAATCTAATCTTTTCTGCAACAAAATCAAGGTGATCTAAGAGTTAGCATTGATATGGAGATTATGAATCTACTTCTTAGTCTAGCTCATGATCAGGTGTTCAATCCCTACTGTATTAGCTCATTTGTATGTCTACTTATATTCAAAGGTGAGGTAGTTCTTCCCCTTACATCATCACCCCTTTTTAGCACAATCAGATCTTCTTACAACAAAATACTATTGCTTTGGTGCATTTTTTCTTCTTTTTTGTCAATTATATCTCTTCTATCAGGATTCCAATCTTCAGTACAACAACATCAAGTTGATTTAAACTTTGGTGTTGATATGCATATTCCAAATCTACTTCCTAGTCTAGCTCATGAGATGCTCGGTCTCTATTAGAATGCCAATTTATCTTTGGTGGTGAACTTGGTGGTTCTTCACCCCTATATATGCCAACACCCCTCCACCCACAAAATCCTTAGCAAATTCCTAATAGAAATTGTTTAGCCTCTCTATGCAATCCTCTTATTGTCGATATCTCAAGAGCTTATGAAGATTGTAATTTTATGCATGAGAATGTTAAATCTTAAGATGGCATCTTTCTAGACTCTAAAGCTTATTTCATTGAAACTTTGTTAAAATGGCATGGCAGATACAATACAAAGCAATACGAGAAGATTCCTCATATTACTAGTGCTTCTGCTATCTACTTGGATAGTAGTAATCCTTCATCAAGCATATCTCAACGTTCGTAACAGTTAACTGCTTTAGTTATCTGGATTGTATGGAACTACCTACCAATTATTCAATATAACATTTCTCAATATTGGATAACACTAGAATTTTGGCACATAGCAAAAATGTAGAGAGTGAAAGATAGCTTTACTAGATAGCCAAAAAGTACATGACTTGAGTACAAATGATTTTATGTATCAAGCCAATCCCCCATATTTAAACGTTTTGGCCTGGGTTTAGCTCTATAGGAGAAGCTTGTAAAAATAAGAAAGTACATAGCAAAGCCTTAAGAGTTGCTTTCTATTAAAATTCATTTGGTTCTAACCAAAATACATAAATATACATCTTGATTAATTAGGGTTTAGGAGTCATCATAATCTTGAAGAGTTCATTATGATCCTAGCCAGTTCACGATGGAGTTTGGTGAGTTCATTATTTGGGTCAGTATTCAACTGAGTTATCTTGAATTAGGATGATTTTGCTTGAATTACATTCTTGAAATATTTGGGAGTAAATTTTGTTCATCGATTCACTTATATATTTGAAAATCAGCTTGAAAAAAAAAAAGAGAATTAGCAAACATATCATTTTTTTAAATAAAAAATAATAGAAGATTTACCATTCTCATGACTTGTCACATGGATAACAATGTCAATTCATTGCTTTAATAATGATATTGGTTTAACTAGGGATCATATTGTGACACCTACAGGTTTAGCATTCAGTTCTGCTAGTTTCGACCCAATTGAAAAAAGGTAAGGTTTCAAATTTTTGAGTTTTTCAATTATTTGCATGTCTTTGAGAGTGTTTTATTGCATGAAATTGATTGGGTATGCTGTAGAATGTGTCCCAAGTGTTGCGTCCGATTTTTGATAAAATTGGAGGTCACTTTTGGAGCGCCCCAATGTCACATGTTCGAGCATCGCGACATTGAACTCAGCCATGACACCAAAAAAGTGACATTGCGGCGCCAGCTCTCGGGTAGTTGAATATTTATGAGCGTCACAACGCTAGGTCATTATGAACATATTAAATAGTAAAATTTCCCATTTAATCCGATCAGTTGCCTTCGAGCAACCGATATGCATGAGAGAGAAAGAGAAAGGTTGGAGAGTTCAATAAATGTCTTGAAATAGTGTTTTAAACATTCCTTTGTAATTTGATTATATTTTGATATTGCGAAAATTTACTCAATAAGAAGTTCAGATGCATACCGTCATACAATACTATGAAATTTTGACATGTGTTAAATTTTGTTTTAACCGTTACAATGTGATCAAATATATGCTTATGTAATGAAATGTATGCTTATATGATTGAAAAACATCAACTCGGAGTATAAGAGGTCAGAAACCTATGAGATTTTATTTGTGTTGGGAATTATTCTAGTGCCTATAAGACATATTCTTGTTGCTACGAAGGCATGTTCTGGTGGTTATAAAGTCATGCTCTAGTGCCTATGAACAAGATCCGATGTCATAAGCACAAAAGAGAGACATAAGGGATTAGAATCCTTTGAAATTATGTCTGAGGCCACAATATGTAATATAATTGATTTATGATTTATGTGTTCAGCATTTATGTGATATAAATTGAATAATTTCTTTGTTTTTATTTCGTTTATAAGTATAATCAATGATTTATTTAACTATTTTTAAATATTCTGCAAAATGTTTAATACTAGGGAATTTGAAAATTTAGATTGTCTTGTGTGATCTGCTGAGCTATTTTAACTCACTGTGGTTTGCTTGTAGTCTCCGAGATCTAGGAAATGAAAAGAGATCGTTGATTAATACTTCATTATCAGATTTGAGTTGATAGATATTTTGCTATTTTAATTTTTGCAGAGTCATGACTAATTTAATTTTCAGTTTTGTAGTCTTTCCTGTAGCCATGTACTGGAGCGTAGATATTTATTTTGATGAAATGAAAAAACCATTGTGGATGAGTTCATTTTCAGTATTCGGATATTTTTGTAGCTTGTTATTTATGTTTTTATTTAAAATGAACATTGGAGGAGACTATAAACATTCCAAAACTAAATATTGGGAATTGTCTGTCACAACTCAACATGATGGGATCTATCCTGATCGGGTTAGGGTGTGACACAAATCAGCAATGATTGTATCTTAGAGGTTTTATTATTTGAGGATTAGTTAATTTTATCTTCTTACTCCTTTGAATTGATCGTGACTCTTAGGCATCAATGGTTGAGACTCCTCTCATGAAGGCTAATAATATTCCAAATCAAGAGTTGTTTCAAGGAATACTTAACAAACCATGGGCTCCAAAAATTGAGCCCCAGCCTCCCCTCTTTCAGGATAGTTTTAGCTAATTAAGTTCCGAGGTAAATTTTCATAAGGTAGATTGGGTCTGATATAAAACGCTACCCAAAGATTTCACACTCAATTTGCGAGGACTTTATGATATGAGTTCTGGTTTCCTATAGGCGCAAACTCCTACAATTAATTATCCCTCTCGATCTCAAGAGAGAAATTTCAATTAAGGCTAGTCGTCAAACAGATATGTAGAGATATGTGTTTTCTAGTGTATAGTAGCAGCATGGATTTAGTTGTTGAAAATTCAATATTTAAAATTGAGAATTTCACCATCTTGCACTTAAAGTGGATGGTGGGGGAATGGATGATGGATTCGATCAAGATCCCATGGTTCCGTCATCCTGTGTCATCATGGTCCCTAGTCTACTTAATTAGAGGAGGTAGTCGACCCAAACCTGATAGGAGGATCCTTATCGGCGGTCATAGGTTGCTTTGTCTAAGAGTACTTTTTAGACCTAGGATGAGTATTTGTCTAAGACGACAAATCTAAATCCACCTTAGCTAACAAAAAACTTTGTGCCCTATCGATTATATCATATTGATTCATATCTCAAGAATTTGAAGTCATTGACTAATTATTTGTATGCATTGATATCTATACATTGGCATGGTATGATCACAACTGAAATTACATGCATCTCGAATAGATGAGAAAATTTGATAGCCTTGCTATTTTCTTTTTTCAGTGTTTCTTTGGTTTTTTATCACAAGGTAGTTTTCTTCTTCCTAAAATTGGTTTTTAAGTTGTTGATAGCATGTTCTGCTTAACTCACGCAGATAAAAGGGCAGCAAAAGACCATTTTATGAAATGAATCGCTATGATTATTGCATGCTGGTGGCCAACATAAAGTGAAAAAAAGGGCCATCCACTGTTCTAAAGAATGCAAGGGCTGAACAACTCTAGCCTCACCCTTCTGTTCTAAGAGACCTCTCCTAAAATAGATACAAGGTCCCTCCGAAGCATTAGCTTACGCAATTACATACATTGATTGACGCATCCTTGTGATGATACAAACCTGCAGCCATTTGACTAAAAAGAAGCTTTCCAAAGAACATTCTCGCCTTCACTGCATCGGCGATGAACCTCTTTCATCCTTTCAGCTGACCTGCAGATGCCACTGCAAGTCCAGTCGAATGAGGCAACACAGATGTTGCCGGCCTGAGCCTTCCACTCACAGTCTATAAGCATAGCAATGAAACAGCACATTAGCTTTACTATAGTTCCTTCATGGAAAAAGCAACACATCAGAATGGTTTCATTTGGAACGGTTTTTTTATTGCTTCTCAAAATAACTTTTTAGTATAAAAATTAAAAATTTTATACTAGAAAATTGCTTTAAGAAGCAGTAAGAAAGCCGTCCCAAACGAAGCCTAATTGTTATAGATGAAAAGTTCAAAACAAACCAGGTGGGGTGCCACAACATAGTCTGCGATCATCAATATGTTCCACATCCAAGCCAATAAACCAAGCTCCCAATGAGACATCCTCATTTGCATACTTGTGAAGTACATGCCTGGGATCATGAGAAATAAGTTCAATATGTGTATCTCCTAACACTTTAATAACACACACAAGCATTACTGAATTTGAGCTTTGCCTCTCAAACCAGCGTGAGGAAATAAAATTGTGATTGGATAAAAAGCTTTATTTCTGCTGAGCAGTTTCCATGTGTAAACTTTTACTGGTAGGAAAAAAAATATAGAACTGATCAAATCATGCATTTTCACATTAAGATGGTTGCCTTGGCCATATCACCAGCTACAATAAAAAAACATTGATGTGGGGAGTTCTAGTTGGATCGTTAGAAAAAGAGGATGCAAGAAGGAAATCCCAATCCAAGAAACAAGGACAAGCACTAAGCTTCAAAAAGAGATAATATTCATCAATTTGTCCCATTCCTCTTACTCATTCCATATATATAATACTCAAATAGAGAAAACCTAGAGAATCCTAGAAGATTCTAGAAAACTTGTAATAAACTAAATAAAATAACCTAAGAAATATTTTAAGCTAAAATGCTCCGCATCAAATATTTTCTTAAATTGTGGATTAGAAGTGATTAACCATACGAAAAAAAACACTGGCATGCTTACTGGTTTATTGATATGTAAGTAGCCAAGTCTCTTGAAATGGCGTATAATTGACCAGTTGCATGTCGAAAATACTTGTTTCCATATTCCCCAAATTTCCAGTACTCCGGCTCATGATATCTCACTCCACTGCAACACAAATCAAGTGTGGATGTCAAACACAGAACAAAATGCAGAAGGCCAAACATACTAATTTGATGCTCACTGCTGAGCCAAGACAGGTCCAGACTTCATGCATCCAATGTATACCCCATGCTTTGATCTGTGCTTCGAAAGAGTTGCCCCAAGAGTTGCTGAAACAATTTAGAAAATCTGATTTATTGTGCAAGAAGATCATCGATGAAGAATATGCAGCAAATATCCCAAACATGTGGTAAAATATTCTGTGCTAAGCTTAGCATTATTTAAAATCTGTCAACATCTTAGGCAAAGTAGAGTTCGATAATGTTTTTCACAATACGTACAAATAACATTTGAATTGTATGACTCCAAATTCTATAGAAATAAGGGATGGCGAGATGAAGAAGGTTGAGTTAATAGAACCCTGAAAGATGAGATGACCAGCTAAAAACCCCAAGAAATTGAGGTAAGGTCCCAGAAGTCATGACAGTGAACAGAAAATGAGAATCAATCCTTACAACATACCACTACCAAAAAATAGGGCTGTACAATTTTTTACTTTTCCCGGCGGTTATAACCGCTACATTTTACTTTACAGGGGATCTAAAACCGCTACATCCCCGTTGTGATTGCAATGCGCTGCAACGACATTCCATAGCAGTTTCAGGACCGGTAAGGTAGATTAAAGAATATGCTAGTTTTAGCAGTGGTTATAATCGATGCTAAGTTCCAAATTTGCATCGGTTATAACCGCCACCAAAATCAAAACTATAACCGACTCACACCGAAGAAGGTTCAACTGGGATGGGTCTTCGCGTAAGGAGAAGCGCCAAGGCCTGTGTGCTCCTAAGACAGCAGCTCGGTGGTTCGCTCCTATCGCGAGCTATAGCTTGAGTCGGACATTGTCGCACACACGCAAGAAGAGGAAAGAGGGAAGATGAAAAGTCGCAAGCTATAGCGGATTAAATTTGGGAATTTGGGATTCGAAATGGCTGTGGTTAAAACCGCTTGGAATTGCACCGGTTTTAAACACTGCAAATTGTAGCGGTTAAAATTGATGCTATAACAGTGTTTTGGCAGCGGTTTTAAAACCGCTCTTACCAACTGCTGCGAAAAATCTTATTTTTTAGTAGTGGACATTTGTTGATATAATTCATGTCTGTCATAAAGCAACCCGTGATTGCAGGCCTCAGTTCAAGGAAGATTAGGAAGCTGAATAAACTAATAAAATACATTCTTTACACACAAATGAATCGATCTTTAAGAATTCACAATTAGCAGATAACAGTATCAAGGCATAAGTTTGATTTCATATGGTAAACGTTCAATGATACCTATATTTACATGTATGTCATCATCAACCTTCACGTAAAATTCTGCATCCCATATACTGACAGCAGTGGAAAAATATGCTTTTGTCTTCCCAGACAGCTCAAGATACCCCTCAACATGATCCTGCAATCAGTTATTGTGATCCATATGAGTAAAAATGATAGCTCATTTGAATTGGAGGAAGTGAAGGTTTGTTTTTTCCATTTGGATTTTGGTTTGGGGGGTTTAAATAATTGTTATTATTCAGAAAATAAAAAATTATGGAAGTGAAAATGCAAAGACAGTATGATCTAAAACGAACATATGCAACCCTAAGTGTGTAGTATTCATAGGCTATTGAATCAAATTTCATGATTCATAGAAGAAAAGGAATCTACCAGCCTCAGAAAATCTCCATGTTTCCTATCCTCAGCTTCAATTGCTTTGTCCAGAATACCACCAGGCGTTGCACTGTTTCAGTTAAAGCGTATTAAGGGTACGTGCTAAAAACAATAACAAATTTATGGAAGGATCATATAGGTAACCACTTTTATGTAGAAGAATATCTTTAAAATGTTTCAAAAAGAAAAATTGCGCGGTGTTTCGTAGGCTGCATGGTGTCTACATGACACCATAGTTGCGAAGTCATCAGGCAACTAGTGTTGGGAAAAGTTTCGCCACCTAATTCAAAATGGAGAGCAAATAAACACACAAAAAAACTAGAACATTTATATAGGTTCGCCAAATTGATGAATACTTCCTATATTTGTGGCTATGGTTTCCACTATGAACATGTTAGGCTTTATTCCTACACAACATAAACTCCCTCTCTCACCTCTCTCAGTCACCCAACTCTTTGACTAAACTCACTCCCAAAAATCAATTTTTACTCTCTCCAATCTTAAATTCTTTATCTTACACTCTCTTCAAGTATCTCTCAAATTCATCTATGAATACAAGTTCTGAAGTTCATAGTTGTTGATCACAGGGTATATTTTATTGTTGTGTTTTGTTAGTATTATTTACAAGGGTTGTTTAACATCAATGTACTCTATGATTTCCAATTATAGGTATGCATAAGATATGTTAGTTTTATTTGACAATTATTTATCATTTATTTTGAATGCATAATTAGAAAATGATAATCTTCGTTCAATTGAAAAAAATAAATTATTAAATTATGTTTTAAAATTAATAAATAATCTATATCATGTAATTAATTATACACAACAAAATGGGTAAAGAAATGAATATTATTAATTTAAAATTTTAATATCATATTCATACCTGATACATCACCAAAAATTACCTTGATCTGGCACTAATCTCGAGGCATATTTGAACTGAAAACTTTCAAATTAAATTTGAGATCATTCAAACTCCAATCTTAGCAACCTTAAAGTCAAACTAAACGTCTCGACAAGACGAACCTAATGACAACTAAATCGGCCCAATCCGAGTCCAAATGGGCTCGAACTAAGGGATTGTAACATGTTTGGAAGCTTTGAAGTATTAATTGAGTAATCAAATAATCTCCAAATATAACATGCTTAAAGTCGAATCGAGCGTCTCGAGAAGACGAATCCAACGAGCCCAAGATCACTTAATTCTGACAACATTAAGGCATTTAAATGCTTTACAATAACTCTATGATCGAAGGAATCAATACGGACCATTTGATGAAGCACTCTGACTTTGCCCTACATTTTTTCTATATTTATAGAGCATGCCACTCCCAAAAACATATAAATAGGAATTCATTCTTCAGATGAGGGTGGGGGGAAGGAGGAGAAAGAGAACTCTCTTGCATTTTTCATCAATCACCGTCGATGCTCACCACCAGCTATCGTCTCCGACGACCGGCATCAGAAATCGCCACCATCTCCAGAATACTAATAATATTTGACCCAACTATTGGGTTTATTTGTCCACCTTTAAACATCTATTTCTATTATCCCTATTGAGAAAATTAAGCCCTATTGTTGGGTATAGATTGTCCCTCTATGGACGCCTAATATTTATATACTCCCTCTTCTTCAACGGTGAAAAAGGGAGGATCTTTGTATCACTTGCAATATAGTGGATTTTACAATTGGGCCAAGTCTCATGATTTTTTCCCTTTCCAGGTTTTCCAAATAAAAAATCCTCTAGTCCTACTACTTCCATTTATACATGTTAAATCTTTATACACTACTAAGACGTGAAACAAATACTTTACAGACTCAAATTTTCTAGCATGCAACAATACCTCATTACGTTTATCATAATAAATCTTTTATTCTTACATAAGAGGCTAGTTGAGACATGTACAATCAAATTATAAATTTCATATCTGATATTTCAAATAAGAAAGTTATTTGGAATGAATATTTTATTCTTGTCTTTGATCAATAGCAGAGATTATAAGAGAAGTTCACACATCCTATGTTGGCAGCAAAATTTATCCCATATAAATCCCACAACTCAATATGCTAGAAGTCCTTTAACAAAGAGTTCTTTGAGCATTGCGGTTAACGGATTGTATTGTTATCCTGTAAGTTGTGATTATTTTGCAACCCATATTCAGATGATGGAACATGAGAAGTAGTATTAGCAGAGGTGAATCAACACACATTCTTATGTATGTGGAAGCTAAGGCAATTCACTCCAATGATTACATCATAGAATGCATTTCCTCTCAAACCATACATATAAAGAACAAAGATTTATCAGTTAGCATATCAATCAAATAATATATTTAATTTATATTTTGGTGCGCAAAAAGTTCGAATTACTTCATTTTATCCTTCAATAGGCCTACACTTTTTTGATGGATATGTAAGGTGCAACTAGCTTAGCACAACAATATCCCTTAGGAATGTTGCTTCACGGATTAGAATCTCTCGTTTGTCATCCACTACCACATTCCTATATGAGTAAGACTTTAGTCTCTATTGAGCGTGTACCAACATTAGAGGCTAATTTTAATTATTTTGAAGACGGCTATAAAGTAATGAATAGTCCCTCAAGTGGTATTTAAGTGATATATAAAATGATGCTGTTGCTAAAAGGACCAAAACGAGTAACCAAATTGACTTTGCAAGTCATGAAATAGTATATGAGTATGCCATTGCTCAAGTTTATGCATATGATGAAATGCTTTCTATAATGATTTTCTTTGAGCTTCCAAAGGCAAAGATAAAATGTGTGTTGAAGGGTTGGCCAATTATTAACAATAACAAATTGAAAGGTTTATTTGAATAAAATTAGATTTGATAGTGCAGTCTATGTAAGAAAATAATCTATCACAACCTGGTCATTGATTCCTATATGTATCCAAGATTTGTTTGAAATGAAGTAACATGTCGCTAGTGTACATAAAATTTATTTATCATTACATACTAGGTGAAACGGCATGAGTAAAGCACCATAGCGTTCTAGATTCGGCGCCACATGTAATAACTTAGATATGTGAATTAATTTATTTCAAAAATATGAAAATTCTGAAATAGAGCATTTTGGCGGTGTTCTGGTAAGCACTACGATGCTAGACCATGAAATATATATATATATATACACACCTATGTTGCACCGATACGGATACGGCGACACGATACGGATACGGGACACGTCAATTCTTAAAAATACAGGATACGGGTACGGCTCGGACACGGCATTATAATTTATAAATCATACATAAAAATTAAGAAAGCAAACAAAGCATAATATTTGAAATTACAAAAAAAAAAAAGACAACAACATCATTTGTAGCCTTGTAGCTTATAATAGCAAAATATAAGCAAGCATTAAATGTCTAGTACAACAACAAAAGCATAAACATAAATTATCTAGCACTTGAAGTTTCAACTATTCAATAGAGGGAATTATATAATTATCTTCTTCATTGGTTTGTCTTTGAACTTCTTCAATACATATCATAGCTTCTAATTCAGGCTCATCAAGTGAAAGATTAGTAAATTTTAATATTTTCATATCATCAAGAGACTCAAATCCATCGTGAAAAGGAGAGAATCTTGCTCGCAACCGCTGAAGTAAATACGACACGTCTTTTTTTTTAATTCTTTTTGTTTTTTAACGGACACGCGTATCGGATACGCGTGTCCTTTTGAAACTAAATAGTATTTTAATTGGATACGGCTTTGGCGTATCCGACACGTATCGGTGGAGTATCGGAGGTGTATCCGTGTATCGGTGTATCGGATACATCACGCCTTCTTAAATAGGTGTATCGGTGCAACATAGATATACACACAATCACCATTACCTCAACCCACCAACTCCCTCACTTGATTGTTTGGCCAGGAAGAAATTGAAAGAGGGAAAGAAGAGAGAGGAGAGAGAAAAGTCTTTGGAATTTATTTCTCAGTCATTCCTATTACAAATTTTGTTATATTCATTGTAAGTGACTAATCTCTTACTTCTAATTTCAATAATTTTATCTCTCCTAAATCTGTCAAAAATATATTATCTCCTGATTTTATAAGCCTTCATCATGCAAATTTGGATTTGATATGATTTTATTGCATTTTAAATGAAGTACTGAATGATATCAGATACATGATATGATAACTCCACAAGATATTCTATTGATCCACGTAATTCACTGATTGCGAGTCATAAGAAGTTGAAAATTGATCGAGAGTTATAAAGAGTCGGGGCGACTACTTGGGAGTTATAAGTGCAGGAGCAAGATACCCTTAAGATACACTCATTGAATATTCGAATATTGATACTAACACTGCTACGAATATTGTATTGATATTGTAACTTACACTAATACGGTTTACTATAATGAATACTATTTAACGTTATTAATCATGATATTAATATTGTTACTGGCATTAGTACTATTGACTGTTACTGTTATTGCTACTGTAACTGATGATGTAATGGATTGAGATATGATGAACTATAGAAGGATAAATTGATGCAGATAATCAGTATAGATATTGATGCATATATTTTTCTTTATATGATTTATAGCATATTATTTTCTTTTAGCTTGCATTGATTTCAGTTATAAGATTTTAGTTACTTGTTGGGCTACGTGTTCATTACGTGATTTTACATATTTTTAGGAAATGATAAAGATCCTATGATATAAGGCTCCGATCAAGAAAAAAATGCAATCATGTTTCTTTCCGTTGTTCATTGATAAGCTCTAATTAAATGATTAAAATGAAAGACATGTGTAATTCTTTCAATATAGATCATGGAGTGTGACACCGCAACATCATGATGATAGAGACTTGAGCGTTGCAGCACTCCAAACTAGTGTTGTAGCGCTACGAGGTGGACCATACAACTTTTTTTTCTCATTTTTCTGAAGGGTGGCGTCCCTTGGTGTTATTAACTTGACTTTGCTCTTGTGTTTAGTATAGGAGAACGGTATAAAGGAAGAGAAGCAAGGAGAGATCGAGAGCTTGTACTTATTTCTCCCCATTTTCATAGTGGATTTGTTGGTGTGGTGTGGCTCCATGGTTTTTTCCCAATTTTGAATTTTTCCACGGTAAATCCTAGTGTCCCTTTACTTTCCGCTACTTTTATTTTCTTGTTAGTTTCATCATGTGATTTACTTCCATCCCCAATAGTAGCTTGACATGAAACCCAAATAAATTATAAGAATAATAAAGACAAAATCCAGTACTAAAATTTCTTATATAAAAGCATGAGATGCTAAATGAAAGACTATCAATCCATATTTGAAAGTTCAGAAGAGTCATATCGGCCACTTTTTAAATTAATTTATGAAGGCTATTGTGTTGTTGTTTACATGTTAGTGTATTGAATAAAAGTGAATAGCTCACACATTTCCAAAGTTAGTTTTGGATATTTGGGTGGTGCATAGGTGGTTGACAATTTTACTGTCTTGTTTTTAGTATGGATGAAACATTCTTACCTGGAAAGCTTAGGGGTATCTTGCTAACCACCATTAATGGAATTAATGCTAACAATAATATATTCATAATTACAATTCCTCAAAACTTTATATGAATTAGTAAAATTGGTTTGGTTTAAAAGAGATTTATGCATAAACTTAGATAGAAATTCTAGTTTGATTCACGATTTTTAAGAAATGTTTACATTAGCAGCTCGCTACATTGTTTTATACAACAAAAATTCAAGATTTTTTAAAGAAGTATGGCCGTTTTGGACGTGGACTCATTACGTGAGAAGATATATTGGGCTGATTAATTTTGATGAGATTTGAATGCTTAATTAATGCATAGCATACATTTAATAAAGAAAGTGCATGCTGGAGCAAAACAAATTAGACATAACTAAGTGGAAGATATCTATGATGGCGGCCTTAGGTAAAAAACTATGACAACCAATATTCTAAATGCATCAATGATGTTTGAAGAATGCGTAAGGGTTTGTTATCTAAAGACTTGTATGCACTACTTATGGCAATCATTGCATTATTTACCAAGCGCTTTAATGATGCTCGACAACAAGATAATGCATATGAACCACCATTTGTACCCAAGGCTAGGATGATTTTGCAGAGATATGAATGCAATGCAAAGAGATAGATTGAGCCCATATGCATTAACATGCAAAAGTTTCTAGTGTTTGACATGTCCTATAAGCCCTTTCATGTCGATATAAGTGGAGATTGGGACTATAAATACACATGGAATCGCCCTCAGATTTATCATGTCACCTTTACAAGTGATTACTACACTTTAGATGAAACTCCTCAACTAGACTACTCTATTTATGGTTTGAGATACTTAATGGTGCATTATACAAAGACTTATTCCACATCATCTCCGAAGAGCTATTATGGCTCGAGTACAGCCCAATTAGAAGCATAATTGAATTAATTGCACTAGCTTATGCATAGGCCACGTACATGACAATATCATAATATTATGAATGAGCATAGAGCCAAAAGCAATCAAGTTTGTCAGACCAGTAAGGCTGCTGGCCATAATAGGAAAAAAAAGTAATTAAATAAATTATAGAATTCTAGGTATACTACTTATTAGTATCTAAACATACGGGTATCAAAAATCTAGCTTAAATATAGCTTATTGTGGTATTTATTTCTTCTTCCTTGCAAAGAAATGATCGATGATGTAAGTAAGCATGGACATTGTAGGTCAAGGAGGAAGGATAGTATTGTAGAGGCTATTGTAGATATGAAACCATCTAAGGTCAACCCAAGCTTTCCCCGCTTAAACGAGACACAGAATAGTACATCTAAATATGATAAAAATAAGAACTTAAAGCATTCAATTATCTCAAAAAAAAAAAAATGTCAGCTATTTGTAACTTTTACAAAATCCATTGCCTATACAAGGAATTATTTTGAAGGTTGCAAGCCATCACTTAATGGTACAGGAATGGCCGTTTGATTTCCCCTAATTTATTGTGACATTATAGCTTGTAGGTATTGACTGTGCATATTTAATACATAAAATTTGATCACTATCTCTTGACCTCTTTGGTTGACCATTGATGCCCACAAACTAATACATTCCACCTAATCATAAGAAAGGTGTAGGATGTTGAACTGATCATATTCATTAAGTCCTAGCTCCAAATGGGCATAACATCATAAGAGAGAGCTGTAGATGTGATTCATAGCCTAAGTGTTGTGATGATTTATTATTTAGGCATCCATAGTGTGATATTGTGTACAAGCACCCAAATAATCCAATGTTCTCATCAATCTTTCACATGGGTCAAGCCCAAGCAAAAACATGCATTTCACTTAGATGATCGAGCAAAGGTTGATCTACTTAGGTATGCTCATGAATATGTATTATTAATGATAGGATTTCTCCTTTTTATACTTCTGGTGTGAAGTGCATTTGTAATATCCAAGTATAATATCAAATTTGTTAGCCCCAAGCACATACATGCATGACTATCCAGCATTCTAGATCTAGGACCTTCAAAGACTACCATGTGCCAAGGCATAACTCGTTATTTTCAGCCTTGGCCATCATTTGATTTAAACTAAAGTGATTTAGAAGGGGGTGACTATAATTTTTTATAAACTAGAGAATAATTCTCCAGTTCTATGACTACAAGGCTTGTCATTGAAATGAAATTTTTTTTTAAAAACAATTAGCATTAATAGTATGATATATATAATAATTAAAAATGATAAATATTGAAAAGAGTACAAAGATTTTCATAAATTAATAAACCAAATGATAAAAATAAATATTTCTTTACATGTATTGAAACTTATAAAACAAGAGAGAAATATTAGATTGATGGTTCAATTTCTGTAATTTTACACTCTAGATATTACATTGCATATTAAAAAGTACAATTGGTTGCCACCTTTTAATCCATTACTATTGTTTTATAAGAATTTCATTTAAATGGCAAACCATTATAGTCACAAAGCTGGAGAATGATTCTCTAGTTTATGAAAAACTTCTCTAGTTACATCAACATCCATTTTGGTGAGAAGATTATTTAACAAAGCAACATTTCATAATGTTACAAAGCATATGGACAATTCAGAAACAAAATAAATTCAGGATATTAATAAGAATAAGCAAGCAAGGACAATAGATGTTAAGGCATCATCAAATGACATGAATGTCAGGTACAAGATAAGGTCATGTGTGTTGACCTTGAATTCATCAGATCCTTGATCAAGGGGGTTGACCTGATCAAATTGACCAAGCCAGGCCCCAAGATCACCTCTTCTGTGTTCAGTGGATCAAATCAAGTCTGCTGAGCCCAGACCCAGGCCCTGGGTCAACCTAGTTGACCAAGTCAACCTGGGTTGACCAAAATTAACCCAATTCTTCTCCTTGTGATTTTAAATTAAATCAGTGCTTCTTGGGCTCAATTCACTCCTCCCTTAGACTCATTGGGCCCAAACCCTTGCCCTGGGTCAACATGGTTGACCAAGTCAATCAAGGTTGACCCATTAAGCTCTATGAGGTTAATTCAAGCTCTAATCCAATTCCAATCCTACTTTTAGCTCAACCCTCCACCTATTTAGGCTTAGTTGACCATGTTGACTGGGTCAACCCATGCTTGGGTCAACCCTAGCTCAAGTTGGTCAAACTAGGCCTAATTAGGTCGAAACCTTTCTCATTCAAATTCAATTCAATCCCAAGCTATCTTGAGTTCAAACCCCCATCCCTTGGACTCATTTGACCAAGTTGACTAGGTCAACTCTTGGCTTGGTCAACCCAAGCCTTGGTTGGTCAAACCTAGGCTTAATTTGGTCAAAATCCCCCCTTTAATGCATTCAAATTGTTTCCTATTGATCCATTCATTCAAATCACGGCTAAAACCATCTAATTCCCTCCTAATTAGCCCTAGGATCAATCATGGCCATCCATCTAGTGCCTTAGCCTATAAATACTCTCCTTAGGGTTCCTAATAGAGGACTTTTGCTCTTATTCTTCCCTAAGCTTCCCCAAGACAAGATTTCTCATGGGTGAGCTCTCCCAACTTCCTTTCATCTCTCTCAAGCCACTTGAACCATTCTTTCCTATTGAGTAGGAACTTCCTAGTCTCCACCATATGTGTCAATCCCCTTCAGAAAGCATAATGTCGGGTCATTAATCGAGAGTCTTCTCAAACCCCAGTTTGAAATGTAATTAACTGCGGGGAATTGCGCCCGCGGGAAACCGAATTTCACCATCAAATAAGTCCCACTCAAGCTGATGTATCGAGTGGGGGAAACTTGTTGTTCTGATCAGGTCGTATATATTATTACCCATCAGGATGTGTTGGTGAGAATCGCTATCCTCAATGGTTGATCATATGTGCGATCTAATCTGCCCTCCCATTGGCCCGCTTGCGAAGAGCGCAGAGGGTTGTAATCATCTCGTTCCTCGGGATGGCGCGGTCGTATACCCTTCGCACTCTGTTCCCCCGCACGGCGGTGTCCTTTCAGAGGTCCACAATGTGTAGAGAAAATATGTGCTTTGGTGGACAATTTATAAAAGTTACAATACAAAGATATTTATTAGTTGGAGTCAAAAGTTTTTTTTTACTATTTCAGATATTCATCCGAACTAACTCAAGTTCTTGATAAGCACGCAAGCTATTCATGAGGCTACCTGCGGAGGTAGACTGATGAGGGCATCCGACCTTGGAGAGTCTACCAGAGGCATGACCGTCAATCTACGGCCACGATTGCACCGTTTTATTTTTTATTATCATTGTATCATATTATTATGTTTATGAGTTATTGTACATTTTCCTTTAATGCCCTCACTTGAGGGCCTAGTCATGTGTATGCCCTAAGGGAAAGTTTGTCTTTTGTACTTTCTTCATTGTATTGGCTATTTAAGGCCTCCTCCTTTGAGGAGATGATGAATAATATTATAAATTTTTGGCATTTATGTGTTTTGCAAGAGCTTGAGAGTTCTTGAAGAGATTTAAGTCCCTAGGTGAGGGCATCGCAATACCCACCAACCGCAGGAAGCGTCCGGGTTCGTGGTGACGTCGTCGCTTCCCATCCTCCCTCTTTTCCCTTAAACCGCCGGCCAAATCCCTTCCTCTCTTGGCCAAAACCCCCACCTCCACTAACCCTAGGCCGGCCACCTCTCCTCTCCTCCCTCTCTCTTGGCCAAGCACTACCACCCCTTCTTCCTCCTCCACCTACCGACCATAAGCCCCCACCACCACCAGCCTAACTCCCCATCACCCTAATTCCACCACCAGCCCAAGCCACCGGCCCCTAGTCCCTTTCCCTCCTTAATTTCCTTATTTTCTAAATTAGTTGATATTAATTTGGAAAGTTTTTAAATTCAAATCTAAATAAATTTGAAATTCAATTTTTTTCTTAAATTAATTAACCAATTTTAGGAAAACCCTTCAATCTTGAAGATTAAAATCTGAAATTAATTAGCATTGATTGCCCCTCCACATTCAACGAATGTGGACACTTCTCTCCCCTCTCTCTTGGTCGGCCTCCTTACCCTCTCTCCTATCTAACTAATTCATCCAATCAAATCCCCCAATCAAGCCCCTTGCATGGCCAGCCCCTCCCTCTCTCTCCAATTCAAATATCCCACAATAATTCCATCCCATTAATCTCTCCCCTCATTAGGAATTAATTTACATTATCCCCTCAAATTCTTCCCTCCCCTTCTACCTAGCCGCCGCCCCTTTAGTCTTTCCCAACTACTAAACACAATTTCTCCACCCAATAGCTCTCTTTCTAGTTCCTAAACATCCCTATGTTGCTGTCCAGATTTCTGGACCAAGGGATTGCTATCCAAAACTCCCCAGATCAGCAATATTTCCGTTCAAATCAGTTCATGCTTGCTATCCAGAAATTCCTGCACTCTTCCTTGTTGTCCAACCGCTTGGAGAGGTCTCCGATTGCTGTCCAAAGGTTCCCGAACCTTGAAGTTGCTGTCCATTGTTGTATGGCCGATCTTGAACAAGATCACGGGTTCGTTTACGACAACCAAGGCCACATCGATATCCTCAACTCACCGTTCTTCGACCTCAACCTAGAGATTGACCAAATTGTAGAGTAATATGTAGAGAGGATCATCTTCACCCTCGCTGAAGCCATTGACGAACAACTCTCTTCCGTGCAGTGGCAGATTATTTCCAAACCCCGACAAAGGTAAACTCTTCCTCCAAATTTTATATCTTATGAATTGCTCTCAATTGTGGCCATAATTGATTGATAAATGTTGAGTTAACTTCCTCCGCTAAGCCTAGTATTCTCAAGAGTCGAGAAAGGGATCTCTTTCGTAGTGACTAATCTCATCGTTAATTTAGGAATTTCCCGTTGAAAATCCTTCACGTATGCTATGCTTGAGTAATTGATTATGTTGTGATCTTAACTTCTAGTTATGTGACTTGGCCTAAGCTAGTTTCACCCTTCTCTTGTTTTCTTTCATGGTTTAAAATCACTGCAAGTTTAAAAACTAATATTGCTCTCAAATAAAAGCATGCAATTTCTTACTTAACATTGTCTAAACAATTAAGTCCTACATCATAGACTCCACAAATAATGACACAGCCAGCAATTTTCTCACTAGAGTAGACTGCCTCTAGTACACATGAGATTTGTTGAAATTATAAGTCACCACAAAGTCAGGCTAAATGAGATTCTGATGAGGTTCCATAAATTTGGTGGCATTTCACATGAACAAGAACAATCAAAGATGATTGAAGAACTTGAATGCGTATGGATTAGCAACGAATACCAGTGTAAGATTGAAAATTATTTGAAGATAAATTCTTGATTTGATAAGTTAATAAAGATGCCACTACCATCTGGGAATAAAAATGAAATCTTATTAAATATGATTGGCAAAAGATATAGATTTTTTTAATGCTATTTTTTTATTATGCTATTATTCAAAATCAAATTTAATCACCGGTTCATAAACTAAAATAGGTGAAAATAGAAGAATTCAAATAATAGAAGAAAAGGGATTCAACGACTACAGTTAGAGTAAATATCTTTGTATTTGTAATGTAGATTTTATATCTACTACATTGATTCTCTATTTTATACAAACAATATTGTGTTCTACAACAAAAATAAAATTAAAAAAAAAAAACATTGCTGTCATAAATTTTATCTATTCACACGTCAAATATCATGAAATATGACTATTTTATCTTTGAACCAAGGAATTTTTAACAATAATAAGAATTCACAATAATAGGTATCCTTCACAAATATTTTTAGGTGTTTTTTATTAAAATTTTATACGAGTTTGGGTGCTTTGCACCTGGGAAATTTCCCTCCCCCCTACAACCGTACAACGATGAAGCGCTATGTACCTGAGCATTACGGCGCTCTATAGTTTGTTTGGAGACAAACAAAAGGTGCACCGTTATGGCTCTCTAAACCCCAGCGTTGCAACGCTCCAGACCCAGGCACTGTGGCACTATTAGACAAACCGAAGACAAAGAGTGGAGTGCCACGGCAATCCAAACTTGGCACCATGTTGCAAGGCAGACTGTGCAATTTTCTTTCTCATTTTCATGAAGGGTTGCGTCCCTTGGTAGTTTTTAGTGTATTTCTCTTTGTTTGTTTGTAAGAGAACGATGCAATGATGAAAAGAGATAAGCAGAGAGCAAGAGAGAAAGAGATCTGTACTATTCCTCCAAAATTTTCATAGTGAATTTATTGGCGCTGTGGCTCCGTGATTTTTTCAGGGTTCGGATTTTTCCACGTTAAATCCTGATGTTCTCTCTTTTCGATGCATTTTCTCTTTCTTGTTTTTGTTCTCTGCGTGGTTTACTTCCCAACAGTTTTAAATTGAATAGATTTTGTAATGCCTTTTGTTCTCACCATGCTTTTTTTTTGTGTTTCCCTGCATAAAAATTGGTAAATGCTCCAAAAATTTGACCTAAAAAAACAGCATTCTCCTACAAGGTTATTATTCATCAAACAAAATTTAAAAAAAAAAAAAAAAAAAAAAAAAAAAAAAAGGTAGAAGTGGGGGAAGATAACTGAATGGGCTCGTTGGTGCGTTGATTTAATTTTAAATAAAAAAGTAAAAAATTAAAGAGCATTGCCATCCGATAAATAATGCATACCCATGCCCTATGACAAAGCGGATGATGATGCCCTTTTCTTCTTCAAGCTTCCTTCTTTTCACGCCTTTTTGAAATATTGGAAAAGATAAACGGTAAACAATTATGGTCATAAGCATAAGAATAAAGTGAAAAAAGCAGGTGGGACTTCAACCTTGAGGCATCCAAGTGCTGCGAACTGAATCTCTTCTTTTACGGCTGCTAAAAGCAGTATTGACCCCTACAACCATCAAATATTTCCGTCTTACACCAGTCGACATATCCTTCAGGTCATCCGATAATGGAGAACCATTGATTATAGACTCTTGTGCAGCCCTTGCTGCTCCTAATTCCATTTCTAAGTTCTCTATAGTTTTATCTAATGTGCTACAGAACAGAAAAAAAATGTAGAATTTTAGAAGCTAGAATCATGATGCATAAAATTCAAAATAAAATCAACCAAGATAATTTTCATTTAACTTACTGTATGGCATAATTGGCTTTTGATGCTTCTCCTAGCATCTCTTTATGGTCTCTGTCTTCGTTGATCTAATGTTAATAATGCGTGAAAAATCTTAATTTGATACAGAATGTAATAATCAAAGGGAAGAAAAAATGTATTAAATGATGCCTAAAAAAGTTAACTTTTGCTTTCCTAAGGGCATCTCCAACCAAAATCTCATTTTTCACTCCAAAATGCAGTGGAACTAAAAAATGGCGTGATTCATCTCCAATCGAACTCCATTTTACTTCCTTCATAGAAGGTAACCGTCTTTCTCCTCTTTGGAGCGTTTCTTCGGCAAATCCGGTAGAGACAGAAAAATAACGTTGGTGAACAGCGCCACGCCAATATTGGCGTCGCACTGTTCACCCGCAACCAAATGTCGGAAGTTTTGTCGTTCGGCTAGAGCTCGCGAGCGACGCCATTCATGTGTTTGGAGTTCGGTTGGAGATGCCCTAATGCACTATGAGCACATCTATAATGACAAGATGAATTTCTTGCAAACCAGAAGCATGACATGCTCAAATTCCAAGCAATAAGAGGATCTACACAAGTGGCAAAGGATTCAAGCTCACAGTTTTTGAATTGCAACCTCCAGCTAGCTTAGTCGTATAATCTTGATTCCTACTTGGTATTATTGCATCTTGCGGTTCAGGCAATGTCCATAATCTGCAACCAAATTCAATGTTTTTTACAACAAAATCAGAAGAAAATCATGGGCTTGCAGTACCTTCAAGCAAAAAAATTCACTATTTTCAATTCAACTGTGGTTTAAGCGTAATTTTTTTTTTAGCCAGCAGGATGGAAAAAGTCACGTTGAAACGACGAAGGAAGGAGGAGTTATACAAAAAAGCAAATATTCATTAAAGAAGAGCGTAAGTACAGACTGTACAGTTAAAACAGTTGACCCTTAAAGCCTTAAGATTAGGAGACATAATTAGTGTATTAAAACAGTTTGCAGCTCTAAAACGAATCATAGATAAGACTGAACTCCTCTAGCTCCTTAAACAACTTGATTAATAGATTATTTTAACTCCAGATTACAATCTACTTAGCATAATTTCACAGAAACCAAAAGTACTAAACTAAAAAATGATTCATTTCAAGAAAAGGAATTAGAAAGCCCTGTGTTGATAAATCCCACCTATTCTACAGAAAATTAAATGAGGAAAGATGAAAGACAATCACCAAGAAGCTAAATCCATCAGAATTCGCCGAACGAATAAAACTCAATTCCTCAAATTTTGCTGAATTAAGCTACAATCATGCGAAAACCATCTTAAATATTGAAACGCCCCCAAATTAACTGAACTTAAGGCCAGAAAGTACCTATTTGTGAAGAGAAGCCCGGCGCAAAAGCATAAAATACAAAGCATGAGAGTCCATTTCGCAGAAACCACATTTCTAGCCTGCAACTCCCCAAAGGCCCCACCTTTGCTCTTCCAATGCATTGCTACTCTTCTTTCCTCTTCAGCTCCCTATCCATAGACCAAATTAACCATCCTCCCCTCAAGTTTACACTTCAAATTCTTCTAAAACTTCACCACAATCAAGGGAAAGCAAGCCAAAAACCCCAATTTTGAGATGGGTCTTCTGCACCAAACCAAATTAGCGATAAGCTGGGACGAATAGAAAGCTAAGAAGGAAAACTAGAGTTTCTTGAGTCTTTGGCTTTTCTGGCCGCCTTCTCTTTTCCCTCCTCCCTTTCATTTAAGAGAAGAAGACACCTCTACCTACCGGTCGGTAGCAGCTACGGCCAGGCTCTCTCTCTCTCTCTCTCTCTCTCTCTCTCTCTCTCTTTGTTTTTAGGTGAGCTTGAATCCCTGATCCATGAATTTATTTACTGATTTCTTAAGTCTTAATGTTATTGCAATTTCAATTTTCTATTTGTTTCTTTTTTTTCTTTTAAGAATTAGCTCCTTCATTATATTTTAGAACAATAAATGCAATACCACATTACCAATTACCCCTTCTTTTTTGTTCTTCTCTTCACCCTACTAAAGTTTTGATATTTATAAAGTATTATTTGAGTAATATAATTATTAAGTGCTAGAAATTTTGCGGTATTAAAAAAAGTGTGTTTAATTTATTAATTCGATATAAGATTTTGGTACACAAATAGATAGAAGTTATAAAGATAATATTTTTTTACTAGAAAAAAAAAAGAAAAAGGAAAATTTCATGGGGCCTAATATAGTAGAAATACTCCACTACATAATTAAAAGTATAAAAATTCATTCTACTCTACAATTGAACAAAAACATGATTTTCAAATTAAAAAAATTTATCTAATTCTCATTGTAAAAATTACAAAAAAAAAAATAAATAATAGAAGATTAAGACAATCATACAATATTAGCCCAAGTGATAATAATGTTACATAGGTCATGTGCTAAAGTCAAATAACAAATGTCAAATAATGGGTTGGATATTAGTAGTTATGAGGTATTGGCTGAAGGACTGAAATCAAGTGATTGTAGCAATAGTTACTAATGATGTTTATTCGTGATAATCATCAGGCAATGCAATAGAGTTTTTCAGATATCTTAACTCCAAAATCAGCTCATGTAGAAAATTTGTCTCATCAATGTATAATTTTGAAAGGGTATTTCAATAAGTTTGACTAAAAAAAAACACTCTGTCAAAGGGTCTCCATTAATCCCCTTGATGATAAAGTATTTATTCATAATTTGATTATCATAATGACCTAAAAATTGAATGATATTTGACTTATTGGATTCATTGATCTCATCGATATGCTTGATTTAATTAAAAACATACAGTATTTAGAGATTGTTTGGTCTTCCAATTAATATTATTATTATTTTTTAATTATGCTTTAAGTATTTAATTTGTGCTTAATTAGAATTGAATCTAATTTTTTCAATAGTGTCAATGAATTTGTTTCATTGAGACATTCGCTTGGATTATATATTTGCTAATATTGCTAATATATGAATTTGAAAAATCATGAATTAATTCTGAAATTTCTAATTCAAACACTACCTTCATATTCATGTGAATTTTGTGGAGACTTACCAATAATAAAATTTATATTTATATTGCATAATTTTAAGAAAGTTATTTTTCTATAGAGAGAGAGAGTGCTCCTCCTCTCCTATAGAAAAGGCTTTGTGAGAGAAAGCATCACAACAGCCACTCCTGAAGTACTTGTTGGGCCATGACTTTGTCTTCCATTAATTGTAAAATCATTTAAAGGTAGGGTAATTAAAAAGAACAAATTTATCTCTCTTTAGACATCATTGCTATCCATTTTAGGTTAGGTTCCATGTCATTATTATTCTCTTCTTCATAGGCTTTTAAGCAATTCTATTCTTCTCATTGAGCTATTTATTCATTTAGGCAAAAGCTTGAGTAGTTGGTTTTTGGTGAAAGGTCATAAGCCAGAGAAATGATTCTGTGTGAAGTTCGAGCATAATTCTGCATCCGAACTTCAATAAAATAAAGACGACATTTGTTTTTATGTATATAAGAGGAAATTATACACTTGTAGCAAGTAGTAAGAAAAGTATCCTAAACAAAATCTTAATAAAAAATGATTAAAAATTTGCATTATAATATAATTATGATAACATGCATGCAAATTGTTAAAAATAATTTATACAATTTCAAGCGAACATTTTCTTTAAGTGATGCTTTATTTGGGAAAATTGAGGTTAATGTAATATTTAAGTATATTAATAAGGTATGAATATTAGTTGGTTTGTCCACCATCAAGAAAAATTATATATTATGTGCGGAGTTTAGACGAGAAGAATTGTCTGGATTATGAAAGTACACTCATATATTCGAACGATTCTTCTCATTCAAATTCCGCACATAATAATTTCTCCACTGTCAAACTCATCACAGGCTCACAGCTAATATTTTTTTTTATTTGCACGTGAAGTGCACGTGGAAGAAAGGAACGACAGTTGCCCAGAGTGTGGAGCCTGTAAGGCATGTTCCAATTTCAGGCTTTGTCATCCTCTTCTTTGTGTATGTTCTGTGCACATGAAATGTGGGACTTTCAAAGCTTAAAAATCTCCAGTAATTATGATTTAAGGGAGCTTCATAATTAGTGTTGTAACGGTAAATGAATTAGGCACAACTTTTTCGTTGCTTTATTTTTTAGATTATAATTATAAATTTTATTTGGCTGTATTTTTTTTTAAATTATATAAGAAAGATATTTTGTATAATAACTTTAAAAAGTTATTTTTTATGACAGTTTTACAAAGTTATAAAAAAGCTGTCCTAAATAAAACTTTTGAGTGTTTGATGACTAATTTAATACTCATTTATATAACTTTTTTTATATTTATTTATTTAATTAATTGAATTAGTTTAAATGTTTATTTATTTACTCAATACGTAGTAATTTCTCATTTTTTGGTGGCCGCTCATGTAGCTACACTTTTGGTCTTCTAATCTAATATAATCTCTTTCTTTTGTAATTCTTTTTTTATTAATGGATTGGGCTAAGTATTTAATTTTCCAAACACAAAATGCTTATTTCATTATGATTAACTTGCATATTTGATGGATTTTTTCTAACTATATTTTTTTATATTTATATATTTTAAAATTTATGTATATTATTAAAATTCTAAATAAGATGGAAATAAATATTTTCTTATTAATATATGAATTTCACAACAAAATTTAAATAATACCTAGCTATTGAATTTTGTCAATTTTGGTTAAAATATAAAAAGTAATTATGCCTAGTATTAAGATACACCAATGTATATAAAAAGTTAGTCTCAATTAAAATTTTGTTATGAATTGAACTGGATAAAAATTAATAAAGAATTTTGAAAACAAATTAAAATTTATATCATTATTTAAACCGATAAAATCAATAAGAAAATAATGAACAAATTTAAACAAATTAATGGTCAACTTTATTTGATTCATTTACAATCCTAATTGTATGAGCCATATATTAATGAATCAATGAAATTTTGTTCAAATTTCATTTGTAAATATTTCTTTTTTGTGTATACTTATAGATAAGTGGGCTGCCAATAACTTCTAAAGATAAATTTGAAATCAAATCCTATTATGCAAACAACGGAAACTAAATCAAAATCAAAGCACAATCAATACAAATAGCACATCAATTTATGTGGTTCAACGAAAATGCCTATGTCCACAGGGAGAGAATAAAGATTTCACTATATTGGAGAAAACATAAGTTATAGCTGGCTTGCTCTCTCTCTCTCTCTCTCTCTCTCTCTCTCTCTCATACATCTACAACATCCCCCAAACCCTTTTTAATAGATTTGAGACAAAATAAATAAGAAAAAACTTCTTAATCAGAGCATCAATCAAATCTTTTAATTAATTTAATAATCAATTCCTTAATTAATACATTAATTAGCCATCAAAACTTTCCAAAACAAAGCTTATTTAGATTTGAAAGATGGCAAATAGGTCAATATTAGAACGACTGCAACTAGATGGTTGTCTACGTATCCCCCCCAAGGGATCAAGCCGAGCGTAATTCTTCAAAAACAAGTGAACAATCAATCATAAGCCCTAATGTTCACCAAACCCCTATAATTGGTGAACCTGCTCACTATACTAACTAAAGACTTGTCTAATCTACAAATCAAGTCTTTTGAGATTCCAAATCTAGGTAATTATAACATATGGAGCTCTTCTTACAATTTCCCATGTAAGGATGTATTTTTTTACATCGAGCTGCTCTAGAATCATACCATATTACGCTTCAAGTACTAAGAGAACATGGATCAAGGGATGTTTGAACACTAGGGAGAACACCTCATAACAGCTAATCCCTTCTCATTGCCAAAGCCTTTAGCAACCAACCTAGCCTTGTACCGCATATCTGCTCCATGAGATTCTTCCTTCTTTTCACACATATATATATGTACCCATGCCTTTCTTTCCTAGAGGAAGCTTCACCAATTTCTAATAAGTAGCATTCTTCTGAAGAGACTCTATCTCTTCATTTATAGCTCTCTTCTACAAATAACTATCAGGACTCTCCACTACATCCTTGCAGTGACTAGAAATTTCAGCATCTATAGTTGAAAGTATAATACAAAGTGATCCCTCAACTAAGCTGATTTTAAAACATTCAGGTGCCTAAACCTATTCCTCACAATAGATTCCTAAGCTAAAACCTCGTCATCTTTTACCTCCTGATCTACAGCTGAATCAAGTGCTTGGGTATGAGTGATCAGTCTTAGTGGAACAATTAAAGTTACATTAAACTCCAACTTCTGCAACGCATCTGTGGTCCTAATAGAACTCTCCACCTCCTTAGAGTCTCAAAAATTCAACATGCTCACCTCATCAAATATAACATCCATGCAAATAATAACTTCTTCTCTATTGGATCATAGAGTTTGAAGCCCTTGACTCCATCCTGAAGCCAATAAAGATCATCTTCTTTGCACGTGATTCTAGTTTATCATTCTAAGCATGATAGTAAGCTGGACCCCTAAATACTCTCAAGTGTTCTTAATCTCTAACAAGATGTCTCGACCACATCTACTTTGGGTTATTCATCCCGATAGCTACAAAACAGATGATTCACCAAGTGACAAGCATAATTTATTTCCTCAGCCCAATATACTCTATTCAACCCAGTATTAGATAACATACATCAAAATTTCTTCACCAAAATCTAGTTGATCCTCTCTGCCACCCTATTCCACTACGGTGTCTCTCTAATAGTGAAGTGGTGCTCTATCTCAGATCTTTGGCACTCCTGTAAGAATACATCTGAAGTGTATTTGACCCCACATTATTTGATTTGATACACTGGCTCCTTTTTCCAGTACGAGTCTTAATCCACTTTTTTCAAGTTCTAAAAAAATTTAGTGCCTCTCTTTTGCTCCTCATCATGTACACACAAATATAACTGGAGTATATAATCATTAATAAAAGAGACAGTATCACCACTCGTCGAATAATGCTATCTTTAACGGGGGGCCCTAAATATTTATGTGAACATACTCCAAGATACCCTTTGTATTTTGGATGGCATTACCAAATGATACATGTGTCTTATTAATATACACACAATGTTCACAGAGATTAAGCTTGTATGTGATTTCTCTCTTGATCAATCATTATTTCACCAAAGTTATAAAGAAGCCTCTCCAGCATAAGCTAGTCGCATTTGTCATAATGTAGTGACATCAGAAGAATCATCAGTAACAGTAATTGTTATAATTATTGTTCTTTTTTGAAGATAGTAAAGGTTATTTTAATGAACTCCTTTCAAAAAAAAAAAAATAGCATTCCATGATATATCTTCAGAACTCCTACCTCAATGACTACTTTGTAGCTTCTGGTCTCTAAAACTCAAACATACAATAAATTCTTCCTGATATCGACAACATGTCTAATATTAGTTAATTATCTCATAATATCATCATGCATTCTAATGAAGATGCTCCCTACACCAATCTTAAAACAAGCATGATCATTTTTCATGGTCACTATACTACTATCAAGCTCCTTGTAGAGACAGAACTACTCTCTAATAGGGCAAATATGATAGATAGCACCAATATCTAGAATCCAACATGAACCATCTCTATACAAACTCTTAAGGAATTACATATAGTGATACATCTGAGTCATCATGATGCTCTTCCATGCTAAGATTTTTTTTTTTGCCTCCGTGAAAACTCCCTTTCCCTTCTCCTTCATCTTCGAATAATTTTTCTTATAATGACCAATCTCTAGATAGAAAGCACACTCATTCGTCCCAAGATTGCGCCCACGAGACTTGCCCTACTTTCTAGCTGTTGTAACTCTTTTTTTATTTTTCTACTTTTCATATATTTCATGTTGGAGTGTGAGAGTCTCAGCCAAATTCATCTTTATATATTTCTTGTCTCGATGACAGAACTAGTAATTTGGCAACATAGTAGTCGTAATAGTCACCTCACCATAATTTAAGACTTCATTCCCTTGAATGAGTACCATTATGAAGTTTTTGTACTCATCCAAGAGCAAATTCAATAAAAGAAGCGTCTTATCTTCATCTCCAACATCTTTATCCATATTCAAAAGATCTGTCAACAGTTTTAATAAGTCATTCAGATGCTCATCAATTATAACCTCATATCTCATCTGAAACCTATAGAGTCGGCATTTCATATAGAGACGATTCTCTACGCTCTTCGTTAGGCATTTATTCTCCAAAAACTTCCACAACTTCATTGCAGAAATCTCCATCATCACCTCATATTTGATATCTTGAGATAGGCAATTTCTAATCAAGTCAAAAGCACTCCAGTTCATCTTTAGCTAGCCAATCTCTCTCAGAAATCTCTTGAGGACGTTCCTGACTATCCATAACTTCTTACATATTTAGAGAGCACAAAACATTCATCACCTCGCATCGCCACATGCCAAAGTTTTCTTTGCCGTTAAATTTTGTGACATCAATTTTGACGGGATGTGTAAGCATCTGATGGATTGACGCATTCTTCACAACTGAGGTGGATGTATCCATGGCTCATCTCAGAGCCTCCAAACAATCGTAGTTATCTCACATGGCTAGAAATACACCAATCCATCTCTCTTTCTTCTCCTAGAAGAACCACACAAATAGAGGGAACTAATTGATCTCCTATTCTTCAAGCTGCCACCAAAAATCCTACCAAAATTCGGCTTTGATGTCAATTGTTGTGCAAACATGAGAAACAAAACAAGAATCAAAGCACAATCAACACAAAGAGTATGACGATTTACTTGGTTTGGTGAAGTTGTGTACGTCCACAATGAGGGGATGATGATTTCACTATATTGGAGAAAAAATAAGTTACAAATGGCTCTTTCTTCTCTCCCGCATATATTTACAACAAACCTCAAACCCTTTTAAATAGATTTGAGACAAAATAAAATAAGGAAAAACTTCCTAATCAGATCATCAATCAAATTTTCTATCAAATCTCCTAAGTAATACAATAATCAGCCTCCTAATTAATACATTAGTTGCCCATCAATGCTTTCTAAAACAAAACTTATTTGGATTTGGAAAGATTTCCAAATCAACAAATCTTTTCTTTGACAAATTGTTTAATCCACTCCTCAGCAACTACATCATAATTTTTTTTGAATTAAGTTGAAAAGAAACTCTAATACTCACTCTCAACATTCTTTTGACCAAAAAGCCCTTACATAAATTTGTTCATTTATATAGAAAAAAAATTATTATGCTGACCTTAAAAGAGCAAAAAATCTTGTGCTCGATCATCAATGGTCAATCTAAGTCTAAATATTATGTTTTTAAACAAATTATTTGTAAACATCATAAGCTTTATGGACACCTCTTGGGGAAAAAAAACTCGTCATGAAAGATGTGTTAAATAACTAATATTAGATTATAATTCATATAATCCTGCTAATATAATGATTTAATCTGAATATTTCTATATAGTTTACAGTCTTGACCAATTACTTGTTAAGTTGTTTAATAAAATAAAATAGATGCCAAACAATTAGCATAAAAATGATGGTTATGCATTATATATATATATATATATATATATATATATATTATAATATATTATATATATATATAATATATATATATAAATATATATATATATATATATATATATATATATATATAATTTTATTCATACAGGGGGGGCACTTAGATTATGGTGTAAAAGTAGGATTGTGAATGGAAGAATTATTAATGTGCGGCGCTCACCCGGCACTGTTTCAGAGGCGAATCCAGATGTGTCACAACTTCACGTCCACTCATTTACACAACAAATTAGTGATTGGAGCGTCCTCATTTGCCTCTGGACGCATCAGGTACCGCACGTAAATAATTTCTAGTGAACGGGGGATTAGCAAGGACCACGATGGAATTAAGATAGGCCGGGTCAATATACTACAGGAATAATGGAATAGAGGTCATGTCTAGAACTGCTTGCCTATGGGACAACTGACACAAAATATTAGTTAGAGTCAGTGGACACAAGAATACAATGAAGCCACAGGGTCATGACGGTATTCATTTTTTTTTTTTTTTTGCACATTTAGGTCCAAATTTAAGGTCAGACTCACCACACACATCGCCATAGTATTGACTCGACCAAAGAACGGTCTAGTTAGCGCTAAGCCTCAGGCCAATAGATCAATAGAGTTGGTGTATTCATAGAATTTTGGGTTGAATATAATTTCTTATAATATATTTTAGGTATATTTTTACTTCTTCCAAATTATAAAAATTTACATTCTATTTAATTTTACATTTTAAAAATAATATCAAAGTAAATTGTTCATTTGCTTAGTTACAAACTACTATTGGCAATCATGTGAATAGCAATAACGCTTACCTAATATGTATTGAAGGGCCATTGGACACAAAGACTTGTTAATGTTAAAAATACGGCAACATTGCTCATCACACAGATGAGATGGCTATAGTCATCATTATACCTACCCAACTGCCCCTTACACATCACATGTCTACGGCTCAAAAGCTTTGCCTAATTGTCCACGCGACCTTTGCATAGAGATGAAGGAAAAATATTTCTCTACCGATAATTATTAGGACTGTGAGTATATATATATATATACAGTGTGTACACTCATATGTCCTGATGATTCTTATCATCCGGACTCTGCACAAAATAATTTCTCGAGATCTAGGCGCTATTTTTGCTCCTATATGATTTTATGAGAGGATTTGTATGTATACAATTATAATTTTTTATATATTTAATATTTTATTTTTATATTAACTTATATGAATTTTTTTATATATATCATAATAATAATATCAGTAGAATTGATTTATATAAAATAAATTATAAATTTTTATACATATATTTTGACATAATTTAGAAACTAATGTATTATATAAATAAATATAAAATTTTTATGTTTTAGATATGTAAATATATGAAAATTTTGAGGATATGTATGTAAATCTTTCTTGTTAGAGATATTTGCATTTGTACATATAGCTGTTGATCTGTTGATTGGAGTTTGACTACTAATCAAAAGATTTTGAATTTGAAACTTAAGTATGTGATATGTGTAAGAATTTAACTTAATAACTTAAATATAAAAAAAAAATTGGCTAAAAGTTGGTAATCATAACGTAAATTAAATATTAAGCTTCATTTAAAATAAAGGAGCCAGAGTTGGTAGATTTCCTAAGCTTTGAGATTTAAGAAGCCAGATTTCAATCATGCGCATATGTACTTTCTGCGTTAATAAAATGCTTTCACTGAAACATCTATGTTAAAGAACATTGAATGTGCCATTGTCTGCTTGTTCTACCCTCACCCCATTTTTATTATTCTCTTAATGATTAGTAAAAATTAATCTGATTCGCCAATAACATTAAAAAAATAGATTTGGGTTAATCCATTTAATAAATAAGTTCAGTTTAGATTAGATTTTCTGATCCATTTATAAAGTGGGTTAAGCTCGGGTTTACCTACCAACATGTTTTAACCCGAAAGTGTCAGTTTAATATTGGTTACTTATTTTTTTTTTAATTGAAAGTATAATTTTCTTATTTTTTTATCAAATATTTTAAATTTTATAGCTGATATGGTATAAATTATTTTATTAAAATGGGTTAAATGATTGAGTTTGCTTCTTTTGAGTTGCTAGCGGGTCGGATTCAAGTTGGTGTTTTGTCCCGTTTATTAAATAGATCGGTTTGGGTTGACTAGATTTAGGTCAACTCAATTTGAGATCAGACCGGAACTCGACCCGTCAACCCATTTTAATACCCCTAAAAAATAACACTTTCTTTGCATGTATATAAACTTATAAATTTAGTCCAACAACAGCCCAGCTTATAAAGTAATTTATGAGCTAAGCTTAAATTATGTTTTTCTCATCTAGACTTTGCTTCTTTTAAATTATTTGTACAGATTATAATTAATTAAAATAATAAAATGATTGACTTAAGCTAAAAGATCATTAATTAAGTTAGGTCGAGCCTAAAGGTAAAAAATAATTAATTATTTTAGTTAAAGAATAATTAATTATTTTAGGCCAAGCCAAAGGTACATGGCTCTTGATTGACTTGTCACATTCACTCCTCATCGGTAAAAATTAGAGAAAACTATTTTAAAATTTTTTTTTGTGAGATATGTATTTTTTTATGTAACTAATTATAAAAAATATTGATTAGTTATAACATAATAATAAGTGTTTGTATATTGAATTTCTTATAAAAATTTGTTCATGCAACATCTTTGGAATTATTTACGATCATTTAAAATTTTTTATTTTCATTTTTTGAGAAATATGTTTATTTAGTATATTTTATTATTTTTATTTAAAATAAATATAATATTTTCTAAAAAAATATTTATAATAATTTTGAAGTATTTTAAATATTTTTATAAATAACTATCAACCGGCATCACCACAGCCATTGGGCAAATTATTGTGTCCGGATTCGTCCGGACATCAATCCGGAGTCGCCACGTCACCAAAATGCATCGGGATCCAGTGTATTTGGGTGACATGGCGTCACCGGATTGGATGTCCGGACATCCGGTGATCGGACGCAATAATTCACCCTGCCATTGACCCGCCATCATTGTCATCGTCTCGCCAGCAATATGAATAAAAATAAAATTCATATATTTTTAATACATCTAAGCATCAGCTCTGTTTATAAAAGGTTGCCCATATTGCCTAATTTATACTAAATTATACAAACACATTCCATGAGAAATACTTCAACAAAATTATTAAATAACAGCTAATAATGACCTAGCTATTTTAGTGAATTAATGGAGTTACAATTTGTTTTTTATTTCAACAAAACAAAAATGTTGTTGATTGCCGGCCCAAACCTAAGACTCATCAAGTTGCCTAGGTCGACAAGTTCTACCGAGATATTGAACATGCCTAGAGGACTTCAAAAGTCGTATGCTTGACAAAGCAACTCTTCTTAAGGAAACTCTTTGGTACTAGTGAATGTGAAAATGCTTAAAAAACATAAATTATACTATGAATCATCCAATAGTGTTATTAGTAGAGCAATCAAAATAATGATTATATGACTTTTGAGTAGCTTCAGAACATTAATGATCATCTTACTTGAATGATTCAAAAAGTCTTTTAAGTGATTATGTCAAATATCCCTCGTTGTGCCTTCACCACATGAGTGGGGTTCAACCTCCTCCCCCACTTATTATAGCAAAGTTTTATCCAAGAGGTGTTGCATCGACTCTCTCATACAATGAGTCATAATATATTGCGGATAGCAATGGAAAAACTCATTTTCCTTGATGATCTAACAAGCATTCGACTTGATTGACTAATGCTTGGATAAGAATGTTTGGGCTTCGCATCTTGTTTAATTCAAGATGCCAGTGTTGGATTCTAAAAGCAAGTCAGATCTGAGCAACCACGTCTTTCAATTTGAGTTGACTATGTATCTTTGTGTTTACTAGCAATGATACAATGACATGTAACACTCTCTTCATAACCTTTATGGAAGAACCACTATAGTGATTATAATGACTTTTGTCAGGTAGTATTACATCATTTATCAATTTATGACTATAATTTATTGTCAATTTTGCCAGAGTACAAAAATTGTTAAGAAATTGTTAGGCTTTTTTCAATATTAGATAAGAACCTAAGAAAATCACTTCATTAATTTGTGACTCAGTTTCAATGAGAGATGTTAAACATTTAAGATCTTGAATCTATTGTGGTCAAACCAACTCTTGCTCATTAACTCCGCAGAAGTTCGTTCGTATATAGTCTTAGGCTCTAAATAGTGTTAGTTTTTTACGGGCCTTTTGAGATAACTACATATCAACTATCTAAAATTAAGCATATCAACTATCTATGGTCATATACTTGTCTCAACATAGAATTTGTGATTAATATCAATTGTAAACTTATAGCTAAAAAGCAAATCCTTTTTGGCTATGCTCTTTTTATTTTATTTTATTTTTTGGACTAAGCATTTAACAATTAATTTATGACCATTTTAGAGGCTCAAGTTGTCATATATGAGTGGGCATATAGATTATTGTAGCATATCAATAATATTGGAAAAAATCGGTGAGAATATTTTGTTATAATAATTTTGGAGATTAACATAAAATCTTAAAAAATAGAAAATATTTAAACAAAATTTTGAAAAACAAAGTTAAAATTTTCTTAACAAATAATTAAATGCTTTTGAAATGTAAACGTTTGTCTTCTAATATTGAGAGCATGTTTTTATTCTGATATTATTATATAAAGATATTTTGATATTTATTTTTTCTAATAAAATTATAGAATGAAATGATATATAAATAAATTCATATGGAAAAAAACCAACTAAAGAAGGAACATAAAATATATACATATTTTTTATAAAAAAGCACTCAACATTGACCATTCCCATATAAGATTTTATGCTCATAAATTTGTATTATTGAAAGAAATTTGAATGCAAGAAAATAGAAATCTTTGTATGTAAAACTAATGATAATAGACAATTATGCATATTTATGAAAATTTTACACAATATTTAATTTTGTATGATCTATGCCCAACTAAAACTATGGGCTGATTTTATAACTAATTTTGGCCCATTGGGCCAATTGGTCTTAACAGAATCACTTAATGACTAGTTTTTAGATGAAAATATTTAATTTGTGGCGCAAATTTAAGGATAAATTATTTTATAATAATAAAGTTACATTATATCTCATTTTTAGCTTATCAACATTATATAATATATACCCTATTGCTCCTCTAAAATAATTATTTTTAAGTCCTATATTTTTTTCTCCTTTTTTTTTATTTTTAATCAGATTATTGACTGTTATCATATGGTTAAAAAAATAAATTTGAATATTACCATGCATTTGTTGGATTTTCTCAATTAATGTCAAATACTGCCTAATTGTATCTGATTATTTTCAAATATACTAAAAATAAGAAATAAAATATAAATTGAATAGTGGATAAAACTCACATATTCATATGAGATAAACAATAAATATATATTAGAAATAAAAATAAATTTAGGAAAGTTAAAATATAATACTTAAAAATTAAAAACTAAAAAATAAATAGCGGTCAACCGGATTCTCTTCAGTGTTTCTTAATCCCATCACCTATTTGGAAATAAAATTAAAATATATCTTAGTATAAATAATTTGAGGTAAAATAAAACAATTATATATTTAATTTTATTTTCAATATTTTATTTAAAATAAAATTAGTGTCACAAGATATTATAATATTTATTTGTAATGTTTTTAATATTTTAATTTGGTATTGAATTCTACAATGTAGAATTTACATAAATACTTAATATTATTCTATTTGTACTATCAACATGTTAAATTAATGTTGAGCACTGATGATAGAAATCAACTATGTGTAATAACATTAATGAAACCTCCACCTCAATCCTTTTATCAAAAAAACTTTGACAGTGTACAGGAGGCTTCAAGAAGAATAGCAAGAACCGTAATATGCCAGAGAATAGGGAAATCCCCAAACCGAAAAATATGCTTCAATGTAATCTTTCTTTCTTATGGAAATAGGAAAGATATTACCTGCATGTAAGAAAATAACCAAACATAGCAAAAGAACTAAGCCTCACGGTCTGAATTTCAGCTTCTAACGACAACCACTTACTGTTGTCTTTCTCGAAGAAGAAAGAATAGCAAGAGAGACAAGAGAGAAACACCTCTTCAACACACACACAAGAAATCCTCTAGATTTCTATAACCCTCTCGTCTTCCTCCTCACCTAAGAAGCAAAAGACCAAACCCAAACCCTCTCTGCGGCTATCATCTCTCAAAACCCGAAAACAGAGAAAGGAAAAATGTTTTCTCTCACAGCTCTTCCCCTCCTCTTCAAGGAGCAATTATTACATCCAATGTCCGAATGCATTCAGAGACCAATAACCACGCGCCACGTCACCTAAAACTCGGTATTTTGAACTCGGTATTGCTCGGTATACATTCGGATCGTTCGATTTTTGACCGGATGTAATAATTTCTCCTCTTCAAGACACCTGAGATCTTTATATAAGGAAAAGACATAACAACCCCCACACTCAAGAAATAAAAGAAAGATGATAAGGATAATAAAGCCAATTAGTTAATTAATTTAATTAACTGACTAATTAAATTAAACAACCCAAATTTATTTAAACCACTTATATCACAACATTTAAAATCTACTATTATATAATAAAGTACTTCATTAACTTTACAGTAATGTTGTGAAAATCGGACCGGTTGAACTGGCCGGTCCGATTCGATTTTTAAAACGTTGCTTTCTACCTTCATTGCCCCTAAAATCCTCGATGATGAATAAGAGCAAGAAAGTAAAAAAAGAGGTTTCGTTGAGATGAATAGAAAGTATGATGAGATATCATTGAGACAAAAAGACAATAAAAGTTACGACATAGAAGGGTATCCATGAAACTGATAGACTGGAGAAAGAGGTGGAGAAGCCATGATCAAATATCAATGGCGAAAGATACCAGCAAGACCATCGGCTTGTGAAAGATCACAAGAAGTTTTAACGGAGAGGATGAGAAGATTGCTATTCATATATTATTTAAAAAAATTGAGTTTTATGCACGTAAATAAGAATTTTTAAATTTAATTATATGAATAGAAAAACCTTCGCCAAATTAACCTTCGGAGTTATTCAATATGAATATATCAAAAATAGTGAAACTATTAACAAAAAAAAAAATCAGAGCACATGAATTAAGCTTAAATGGGCCGAATCTTCTAGCCCATCCCACGTATGTCAGGCTTAACCCCTCACTTCATTAACTCTTTTTTTATGCCCAAATTTCATTCCCAAAAATGAAAAGTTCCAAAGAATATAAAATTATTTGTAAGAAAAACAAAAGAAAAAACTTACAAACAAAAAGAGAAAAGGAAATAAATCCCAAAAAAAAGGAAGAACTGAGTGAAGAAACTCTGAAAGACCAAGCTAATACAAGCTAACAGAAGAACAAAAACTGAGCCAAAAAACTCAGAGACAACAAACTAGAGAATAGTCCCCGAATGCCACTCGAAAATCAACTTCAGGTTTTTGCTCTTTTCTCGGGGAATCTCTAATCTCGTGGACAGTAAAGAAACAAAGAACAGTGTCAAGATCATCAACTGAATCAGAATATAGAGCGCTTGCCGCTCTAACCTCGGACATCATATGGCTACGTCGACTATTGGTCGACTTCGGCATTCAACAAGACTACCCTACAAATCTCTATTGCGACAACATGTCAGCTATTGCACTGGCCAACAATCCAGTGTTTCACTCAAGAACCAAACACATAGAAATAGATCAAAAATTTCTACATGATCACATTCAACAAAACAATATCAATCTGCATCCTATCAGTACAACAGACCAAGTCGCAGATATCTTCACCAAAACATTATCTACCCCAAGGTTTCATCAACTTCGTCTCAAATTGACGATCATTCAGGATCCATCAATTTGAGGGGGCATATTAGAACTAAGAATATAACTGTTAGCCTCGGTATAATGATCTAGAAGATTCACAGGGTTATTTGTAATTAATCAAATATTTGTATAACTATCGGGCTCTATATAAAGAGCTGCGGTCATCTTGTAAAGGCTAAGAAATATAATTCTCTGTTTTCTATTCTTCTCTATATTCCTTTCGTCTCTACATTTTCTACACTAATGAAGCAGCTTACCGGACCCTGCAAAAGAAAGAGAAAAGAACGGCAAGTTTTAAAAAAAAAAAAAAAAAAAAAAAGCCATCCAAGATTTAAAGAAAAATCTGGTTGCCAAAGAAAGAGTCAAAAACTACGCAAAAAGCCTTTAATAGAATTGTAAGACTTCCAAACATAAATCTTTGCAGAAATATTAAAAGTGATAGTTTTACACAAAGAATCATAATTAGAAAAAAAAATTTTCAAATCCCCTAACATTTCGTTCTTTCCAAATAAAGTAAATAGAACCACAGACAATTATAAAACATAAATTTTTAAAATTAGAATCCGTAATAAAAGACGAAATGAAATCCAGTAATTGCTACAAATTAGGCCTAAAAAGGAAAAAAATATTAAAAAAAAAGTAATAAAACAGAAATAATGTTGAAATAATAATCGCATTCAAAAAATAAATGATTATGGCTTTCATCATGATTCAAACAAAGGATACAAGATGTGGAGAGGTTAAGATTTCTCTTAACAAGATTATCGGTAGTTTTAAGCCCTCTCAACATGGCCATCCAAGCATAAGAAGAGTATCTCAAAGCATATCTTTTTTGCCAAATAAGCTTATACCAGTCCACTTTAGGACAATTATCGAAGAAGCTATTATAAAACATATTAAAAGAAGGAATAAGAGTGTTATTCCAGGAAATATTAGACACCAAGATATCAGATATAGGCAACTTTGATAAAATATTTCTAATATTTGAAGGCAGAGAATCCGGAAAAAAACCAAGAGTTAACAGCAATCCAGTCACCAAGCAATGCCTAATGAAAAAAAGAAGACAAAGCAACTCTTTCAGAAGTGACAATATCATGAATAGACTTTCCCATAAATCAAGGATCCCAATATAACGAAAGAGTACTATTGGAAAAAATGTTAAAATGAATTTTGCAAGTAATCATCTTGGCAATAGAAGATATATTCTTCCAGAATCTGGAAACAGAATGCGAGTAAGGTTTTCAAAAAGAAACATATTTATTCTTAATCCAACTAGCCAACGGATCCATATCATTCATAATTCTTCAAATAAGAGTACATTTATAAGCAAAACCAAGAACTTCATGTTCAAAAATACCCAGCCCGCCAACATGATTAGGCAAACAAACTTTCTTCCAAGCTATAATATAGATCTTTCTACTAGTAGAATCTCCATGAAAAAGATATCATTAATGATATATTTAATGATAGACACAATTGTACCACTTTTTTTTTTTTTTTTTGGATCATATTGAACACTTCTGCATCATTAAGAATAAGGCAATTACACCTTAAAGGCAATGAAACTATGCAAACCATATGCAACGAGAAAATGCAAACCATACTCTCTGCATAAGGTCGTATTTAAAGATAATTTTACACTTCCAATTACTAAGCAGTCAACATAGTTGTAGACTTGTAGTTTCAGATTTAAAGCCTGACCGATCACTTGTGAAATGTTGAAGGTTCAGGAAAGTCGGCATGGGTTGCTGGTGTGATGATCATTCTCATCCTACTCCTTTCATGGAATTTATATCTGCTATTTTTCAAGAGAGTAATGATGGATATCCTGGATGGGATAGAGCAAGTTTTGAGCGTTACCAAATTGTGACCTGGTTATGAGTGGGTTTTCAACAGGTTTTAAGCTTTAGTGGGTTTTTGATCGAAGGAGATGAAGTCGGCTGGAGGAAGAGCAAGGGAGCAGTGTGAAGGGTTTTGTGAGCTGAGATGTGCTCACAGGAGTTCTTGTCAGAGCAGGTTCTTGCACAGAGAACGGACAAGTGCTATAGAGTTCGGGTGGTTTAAATAGCAAGGTAGCAGAACCGCAGCCTATGGAGGGCTTCTTGGAGTTTGGAAGAAATTGTAATCAACATTGTAGCAGAAGATTGGATTAGATATTCTTTTGAGGTGAAGTTGGCCTGTTCTTGAGGAGCAGTGCTAGGAGTGGCGCTCGGAGGGGCGCGGGCTTGCAGTGCGCAAGGTGGTCGCATGGTAGCACAGAGACCTTGCAGGGCGCAGGTGAATGCGCAAAGCATGGGATTTGAGACTGAGACGAGCAGGGCGTAGGGCTCGGTGCGCAGGTGGATAAGCGCAGGATGTGGTCGGAGTCAGACCACATGAGCTCAAGGTGTGGGCGCGGAGATGGAGGCGCATGGTGCGGGTGGATGCACAGGGCGTGGAAAGCAAAGACGCACGAGGTGCATGGTGTTAACCGTCCAGTGGATGCTATTAGCGGGAAGACCGGCGGGATTGTTCTTTGTTGACAGCAGTTATCCTTTTTTATTGTGTAAATACATGACCAAGGTGGAGATTGTTAGATATTGGTCCTAGATGTATGATGTGTACTTTCTTTAGAATCTTGAATGGCTTGTATTACCATTGATGTTGTTTTTGTGTAGCTTGTTTTGTTATTTTTTGTACCTATAAATAGATGCTCTATAAACTGTAATAGGCATGGTTAAGCAATAAAGGATTTGTTTATTTGATTCAGCTCTCTCCCTCTCCCCTTCCCCCTCTCCCTCCTCTCGCAAGAAGCTGAAGAAGAAAATGCTTCTTCCTCGTTCAAGATCCTAACATGACATCTGAAGATGCTCATAGGAAAGTAAAGAAGCATTTGAAATCCCTTAGTTTATTCTCAGTGTATTTCATATTTTCCACTAAATATATAAACGAATTCAAAATACAAGGAGTCCCGGGAACATTAAGCGAAGCAATTTTCATAGTATGAGCTCTGCGCACTTTTTGCTTGCTGGGCGCGGCGCTTGAAAGTTACTCGCAACATGCTCGTCATGCGCAAAACACTAGCAGCTCTGATGGATGCACAAGACAGAACAAAAACTGAAAGAAGAAAAACGAGAAGAAAATAACACACAAAATTTCTCTGTTCACAAGTATTTTCACTGGCAAAGACAAAACCGAGAGCAAAACTCCACACACAAAAAAGTCTTTTCACGGGATAACCAAACATAGAGAATAACCAACAAGTTTTAAACTGCCTAATAATAATTAAAAATAAATAAACGGAAGCATTGAAGCAGCGCTTGGTTTGGAAAACTCCAACAAGCTCACCATGTGCCCCCACATGCTCTGCCTACTACCGCTACCCTCTAACCCATTGCCATTGCCGCATGCCCTTTGTACGTATCAGCAGAAGGACTATTAAGACTCTTGGGGATGATCCTGTGGCTACCTTAATGATACGTTGAAGCAAGCTTCTTGTCTTCAGTGATTGTTTTCGAAGCAGAAGAATTGAGATTGATTGTTGAAAGTGAAATGGTGGTGGAATTCTTGAGTTGCTCAAGCTGCCTCTTCCCACGCCGCAAAAGATATTCAATGTACTGAAAGTTTTTGCGATCAACATTATTAGCATTATGATGGAACTCTGCGGAGACAACAGACACAATCCTTTGGCGGTCTTCAAGATTCTTCAACCGGGCTGCCCGAAGAAAACAACGGTACAAAGCCAAGACCTGCCTTTGCATTCCAGAAAGTTTCCAAGGAGAAGCCATCTCATCTTTAGTATCATTAACCTCTCAAAGAATTCTTGAAAATGAAGTCCCAGAGCGTGAGAGCGGGTCGGCGGCTAGGGCAGGAGATCGGGATCTGCGGGCATCGGCGTCGGACTCGGCTAGGGCAGGTCGTCGATGGAGGCGAGGAAGAACCGGGTCGACTTCCTTCCTTCTGAACGTGCAAACGACAGAGCGAGGGAGAGGAGGCGGGTTTCAGCTAAGGCTTGCGAACACGGCGGCGGAAGATAGAGCTCGATCGGCCAGTTCATAGGGTTTCGAATAGGGAGACTATTGAACCAAAATTAGCCACGTATGTCTGCCAACTGAAAAATTATTAGGTGCAGAGAGTGGGCATCATCCGCATAAATATTCGATATCTAGTGATACCTAACAGTACTGAGTGCGGATACCACTAGGTACCCAATATTTGTACGGATAATTCTCTCCGTTCGCAATCCGCACCTAATAATCCCTGTCAACCTAGGATCTAGTTGGCAACCAGCATTGTTCCATCATATACAATTTAAATTGAAGGATGTAATCTACACTTCTTATTATTGATAACTATAAAGTATTCTGAATAAAAATTAAGATATCCATAGTTAAAATTTCATATGCAAGAACTTCATTGCTATCGCCGTATTTGCCCATGAGACTTATGACATAATCTTTTCTTATAGCACAACAATTAGGGATCAAAATCAGTGCACTCGAGTCAAAGTTCTTATGTAACATAACTAAGCTAGTTTAATTTATGTTGATTGGGCTTAACGATCGCCCAATCACCAAGTAAGAACTATTAGGTTCTGAGAATTATTAGATCCTTTATAAATTGTTGATCGGCTTAAACAACTTTTAGAATTAATGGGATAAAGATAGAGCTTGGGCACAACTCATCTCAATTTGTCGTTTAGGAGTTTTGGTTACTAACTAAGACGTCTAGAGATCGAAAATTGCGTCTATGATGTGTCTATGAATTTAACTTAATGGCTCAAATGCTAAAAAAAAATAAAAATTTTAAAAAAGGAGCTGAACTTTGCTTAAATGTGGAAATTGCTTAGAAGTGTTAGATTCGATTATGTCCTCTTCAATGTTCCTATTCGATAAATTTCTCATAACCTTCATCGTTCAACCCATCCCTTTAATAAGGGCTCATTTGTTGCTTGTAATTAAAAAGTCTGTTTCAATAATTAATAATTTTATTTTTACTCGTTTTATGCGTAAAATAAAAACATTATTTTTATGAAGGTTTTGAGATAGCTTGTTATGTTTGAAAACAATATTAATTTCTAACTATTTCAAACAAAATAATAAATTTTAAAAATTCAACATTCCTAAAAATATGCTTCTGAATTTTAAGTAGGATGAAAGTGAGTAAAGTAGATGTATGCGCCGGCTTGAGCTTGGTTTGATAAATGACTTGTGAGCTGAATTTGATGGGTTAACCAATCAAACCTGAGCTAGCCTCAATTCAAATCTGGCGAGCCGACTTGTTGAAAATATATTACTTTAAAATACAATAAAAAAATCAAATTGAAGAGTTCAATTATAAAGCTATTATAAATATTTAAAAATTATATCACTTTTTTGTACTAAGTTTTCTTTATTATTTATCTTCTAATTTCTCATATTTAATAATTTTATTATAATAATAATTATTTTTTTCTCTTTCATTTATTATAAATGAGCACGATTGTGAGACAATTCAAATTCATAGAATTAAGCTCGAGCTTGAACTCAATTAGTTAAACAAGTTCAAGTTTAAGCTAGGGGTTACCGAAACTCGACTCGACCGATGTAGACCCATAATTTTAAACAACCAAATTAATGGAAAATCAAGTATTTTTGCCAATCTAGTAGAACCTAGTCTTGTATGCTAATCAAATATGGACCAGCCAATGGAGGAGGTTAGTTAGTTTTAGACTTCGTTTGGGATGGCTCTCTTAAATACTGTTTCTTAAAGTATTTTTTTAGAACAAAAATTAAAATTTTTATACTAAAAAGCTGCTTCGAGAAGCAAAAAAGCCATCCCATATGAAGCCTTGGGGTGACTTTTTTATTATTTTTTAAAGTAGTTTTCTAGTAAAAAAACTAAATTTGTTATACTAAAAAATTATTTAAGAAGTAAAAATAAAGCCGTGGCAACCAAAGCCTTAATCTCCACTTTTTCACATTGTTTTTTCTCTTAATAAAGTTTTTCTCTAGACTTAGAGGAAATTTGGAGTTGGAGGAAAAGGAGCATTTAGACTTTTCAAAGCAATTATCTTTGAAACTCGTACGCTGCATGCCCTTATTTCAACGAAGGATAAGAACAAGAGCTGCAATATAACATCCAGAAAAGGAGAGATCAGCGTTCTAAGTTTTTTTCTTGGAAAATAGTACTCTTTTAATTAGCTGTTCTTATTGCATGGAATTAATGGGTCAGATTTAGGAGCAGACTACATTTCTGATTTCTCCTCCAAAAAAGCCTTGCAAAGAGCTTAAGTACTATTAATTGTCAAAGAATTAGTTATTTTAGTCATATTTTGTGAAGAAAATGTGATTAAAATTTTTAGTCAAAGTTAATAATCACACCTTCAAAATAATGACCACAAGAAGAAGAGCGGGGTTAAATGTACTAATTTTAGACATAATTTTTCGAAACAAAAGTTTGACTAAATTTAAGTATTTTTAATTAGATTTATAGCTCAAACTTGTTGTAATGATGCACTAATAACTATTTTTAACTAATTGTTGATGAATATAATTTATTTTTTTATTTTAGCTCTTTAAGTTGTTTATATTCTATTTTTATGTACATCAAACTTTATGCAAGTAAACTTTTTTTTTTTCATTCTAATATATATTTTTTGGAACGACGCAAAATTTAACGTCTAAATATAACGGTAACTAATTTGTCATTAGAAAATATATCAATTAGATATAAAACTTGATGCAAGAAATTTGTAGGACTGATTTCATGACCATCTCAACTTTAATTCTACCAAATTTATAATCAGATTGAAAAAATCAATAATACAAAAAATGACCTCAATTCGTATGAATCTAAATTATGTTTTTAAAATTTCATTCTGAATTATGAGACCTTAATCTAAGGAAAAAATGATCTTCGATCTTTATATACTTATAGTCAACATGTGTGAATTGATGACAACAATCTAATGAAATCAACATCACTCAATTCCAAGATCATTAAGTTTATCAAATACTAAAATAATAGTCTATGATCTAAGGAATCGATATAATCCATTCGATAGTGAATTTTGGGATTTTGAATAGCTAGACTGCCTTTCTCCATAAGAAAGTGACAATGATGGATAGTGCTTAAAAATATGATGAATTTTAGAGCCTTAGTAAAAGTTCAATGCACTGCTATTATTATCATATAACTGCTATTGTCTAACTATCATCACATTCACAGTCATCTGATCATTGTCATCCAACAATTATAATACATTCATAATTATCCAATCCTTAACATATGTTTGTCATTGCCTTATCATCATTGCTTGTTCGTTATTATCGATTAACATTGTTCAGATATCATCATCCAACTATAGCAATTGACTATCATGCTAGTTTGCTGCCAACAATCAAATGACATCATCTAATTGATGTCATCACCATCTACTAATTTTCAAACAAACTTTATTGTAATTACATGAGATCAAGCTTGAGTTCTCTATTTTATAATCTTGTCTTATCTAATTGAGGGGATGAGATGATATATATAATTTTACTTGGATCATTAATCATCTTATCTAGGTTGAGCCCCATGATTTTTTTCTTTTCATATTTTCATGTAAAAATTGTATTGCTTCCTATATTCTTCCACGTTATTTATATGTATTGAATCTTTATGTAAAAGTAGGACATAAAACTCTCTTTTTTATCAAAAAGTTTCTATGTGGCGCATTCACGTGATCTTAAAATGTTCCATGCATTGAAACATATAATACTTTTTTCTTATAAAACAAATAAAATTTATGATATGATTATATGCCAACAATAGTATGTAGTGCTAAATAGTTTGGCATTTTTAAGAAATCACTAAATAGTTTTGCGTTTTTGCCAAATTATTTGGTGTTCTTACTTCTTTTTAAATTTTTTTAATGATTATGTTTCTTTTGCTTAACTACTTTATAATCAAGTTCCTTCATTTGATTAAGAATCATGATCATTTATTTGCGATTTCATCTCTCTTTGGTGATCACGTACAGGATGAAATTTTTACTGTTCAAAGTCACGAAAACAACTAGCTAGCTTTTAGTCAATTCAAAGACGTGTTACCGGCAAGAGAAACTATTCAAGTGTAACTTCGCAGGCAAAAACCTTCAGAACTAATATTCAAAGGCTGGCGTTAAATTGCAACTTGCACATGCGGTTCTTCGCTTTCATAATACGTACGCTTCTCATCCTTGCATTTTGAACTTTAAAGATATAGCTTTTCTTCAGCAGAAAAGGATGACGAGCACCTTTACATAGTAGTCCATTCAAACACAAGTTCTGATAGCTAGCTGGTTCTCTATCAAAGAAATACTTGGCTGCGTAATGCCCATAAACAAGGGGTGTCAATTTCGGATCACGGGTGTAATTCGGGTCGAATTCAGAACTAACTCGGGTTCAAACGGGTTGACCCTAATCCTACCCGGGTAGATAAACGGGTCGGAAATCCTAACCCAGACTCGACCCGACCGGTTGCTGGGTTGACTAGACTCGACACTGTACCCAAAACGCGCGAACGAGCGCCGGCAAGCTGCGAGCGCGGGTGAGCGCAGGTGCGCGTGGCGAGTGCGGGCGAGCACGGGTGCGCGGGCG